>NC_070596.1:32240890-32308390 GCF_027409825.1 Scomber japonicus | reverse complement strand
TTTTAACCAGAAAAATGAGAGTTTATGGATTAATTCTGGATATAAACATGTTTTCATAATAAAGCTCAAACATTAAAGATACAGACGATGTAAAAGTCTAAAACCTCCTTTAGATGAGTTGTTTTATTAATAAGCTTTAATGATCATATATATTATTATTATTATTATTATTATTATTATTCTCTTTATTAGAATACAAGCAGAAAAAAACAGCTTCTATCGACTAAAGTGTGGAAATATTCCTTTAACATAAATGGAGCCTTAAATTATTACTAATTATAATATTAATAATACTTAATAAAGAGACTGAAACATGAATACAGATTAAAAGAAGACTGAAGTTATATTTTACTGTTTAACAAACTTTAAACTGAATTAAAAAGAAAAAGCTGCATTTATTAAACTTGAATTATAAAATTATAAAATGGGATTAAAGTCGGACGTCAAAAAGCCGATAAGAATTACAAACGTTTAATAATAATAATAATATAATAATATAATAATAATAAATATAATAATTAATAATAATAATAATAAAAAAGTTAAAAAAAGTTAATTTCTAAATATGAATAAATATTTAAAATGGAAAAAAAACAGATGAGAAATATTTAATTAAACTTCACTAAAGAACCTTAAAATATAAATACAGTAGAATTAAAATCAATAATAAAATAAAATATAAAAGCTTCTTAAATAAATGGATTATCATCATGTGTCGTTATTAGTGCTGATGATTCTGTGTGAGAGAGAAATGAAGCTGAGACACTTTCTGACTTTAATGTTTTATTGGGCAAATAATTATATTTGGTAACTTCTGTAAATATCCCAAAATATCCTTCCTTCCTTCCTTCCTTCCTTTCCTTCCTCCCTGCCTTCTTTCTTCCCTTCCTCTTTTCCTTTCTCCCTCCCTCGTTCCTTATTTCCTCAGTCCTTCCTTCCTTTCCTTCCTTCCATCAGTCCTTCCTCCCTCCCTCCCTCCTTCTCTCCTCCCTTCCTTCTTTCCTTCCTCCGTCCTTCCTTCCTTCCTTTCCTTCCTTTCTGTTCTTCCCTTCCTCTCTCCCTCCGTCTCTCTTTCTTTCCTCCCCCCACCTTCCTTCCTTCTTTCCTTCCTCCCTCCTTCCTTTCAATGAGTGTCCTATAAAGGGTTAATGTTTTATTCTTGTGTGTGTGTGTGTGTGTGTGTGTGTGTGTGTGTGTGTGTGTGTGTGTGTGTGTGTGTGTGTGTGTGTGTGTGTGTGTGTGTGTGTGTGTGTGTGTGTGTGTGTGTGTGTTGCAGGTTTCATGTCGGTGACACACAAACATCCTCAGTTCATGAAGGACCCGTCGCTCTGCAGCGTCCGACGCTCCGATTAACTCTGCTCATATTTATCTGTTCATTAAAACCTGAAACACCAACGCTTTGATCTGAATCTGCTCTTTATTCACTAGCTGCAGATTATTTTATTATTTTATTATTTTATACATCATTTTATTATTCTGCTCTGAGGTTTTAATGTTTTAATCTGAACTTTAAATATTCAACTGTCTGGTGTTTTCTGTTCTAGTTTCATCTGATCTGATTTAAAATGGAAATAAATGTTTTAGTAGGAACAGAAGATGTAATATAATATATAATAATATATAATATTTAACCCTCCTGTTGTCCTCAAGTCAAGGAACGAAGGGAGGAAGAAGGAAGGAAAGGAGGGAGGAAGAAGGAAGGGAGGAAGGACAGGAAAGAAGGAAGGGAGGAAGGAAGGAAGGAGGGAGGAAAGAAGGACAGAGGAAAGAAGGAAGGGGGGAAGGTAGGAGGGAGGAAAGAAAGAGAGGAGGAAGGAAGAAGGGAAGAAGAAAAGGGGATGGTGGAAGGAAGGAAAGAAGGAACAGTCAATTTGACCCGGGAGGAGACACGAAGGTTAAAAAACAAATGAATGCTTCAAAAAGCTTGAAGAAGAAGAAGAAGAACGAGATGATTTCTGGTGTTTTCTCTAGTTTCAAGTTTAAAGCCATAAAGAAAGCTCAGTCCATGAGTACGTTATTTTAATCTTCACACGCTGCTCAGAGAAACAACACCGAGGGCTTTTATTCTGAAATGTGATGAAAAGGCACAAAAATGAAAATATCTTAACCCTTACAAACTGTTCAGGTCTAATTTATTTACAGTGGAGACTTATAAAAACATGAAAAAAGGAAATAATGCATTTTTTAAAGTTTTGTGCAGCTGATACATTTTTATTGATGTGAAAGTAAATATTTTATGAACCTTTACAAACTGTTCAGCTCTAATTTAATCCATTTAAACATGTTTTTGTGCAGCTTATATTCAAAAATACAGTTTATTCACATTTAACATCATTAAAAGTTATTTATTATTTTATACATCATTTTATTATTCTGCTCTGAGGTTTTAATGTTTTAATCTGAACTTTAAATATTCAACTGACCAGGGTTCGAATTATAAATTTGACCCTAAGGGGGTCCCTATTTAAAAAAAAAAAAAAGAATGTGCATACGCTTCAGGCTGTGTAGTGGGGGTACGTGATTCATGACGTCATCAATTTGGTTGCCATCCCTCAACATCATCAACATTCCCTCAACATCCTCTGCACGTTCACGCAGGCTCGTAGCCGGAGATAATATCTCTCTCACACACACACACACACACACACACACACACACACACACACACACACACACACACACACACACACACACACACACACACACACACAATGTACGGTGAGGTTTGTCACTAGTGAGGCACTGACTTTTTCAACATTTTCAAACACATCCACAAAAATATTTACCAAAGAGGGCTACCAATAAGTTTCATATGTCATACCAGTTTGGTTCATATTTTAAATTACATCTTTGGCCCAGGCAGAACGTTCCAGTACCCTACCTCCATACAAAGAGTCTACCATACACAGAGTATACCATACACAGAGTACACCATACACAGAGTATACCACACACAGAGTATACCACACACAGAGTATACCACACACAGAGTATACCACACACAGAGTATACCACACACAGAGTATACCATACACAGAGTATACCATACACAGAGTATACCATACACAGAGTATACCACACACAGAGTATACCATACACAGAGTATACCATACACACAGTATACCACACACAGAGTATACCACACACAGAGTATACCATACACAGAGTATACCATACACAGAACAAACAACAGAGCATTATGACATTATAAAGCATATAGCACCACGGCGGATGCCAGACAAACAGGACTGCACCACGGCTGGTGCCCCAGACAAAACATACATGAACCACGGTGCTAGACAGAACAGGCCACACAGCATCACAGCGGATGCTATACATAGAGAAGTCTTCTTCGGACTCCTAACTTGACATTCGCAAGCTCCAAACTTCCATTTCAGTGCGCGGTGGTGTGGTGGTGAAGTACAGCCATTAGCGTTGCGGTATAATAAACACGTTCAATACAAAGTTGTGAATGCATGGTGATCGGAATATGAAATGAGTTTTATTTATTTGGCGATATTTATATATATATATTTTATAACAAACATTTTATTCGTAAACATTTTAAACATTAAAAACATTTTATTTCCTGTCGCTGCTTCAGGATCGGCTCTTCCTGCGCTTCCTCTCTCTCGGCGGCGGCGTTTCCTTCGGTCGCTTCCTGTTTCCTGTTTCCTGGTTCGGAGCCGAGTTCCTCTCCTGAGCCGATTCGGAGCCGAGCGTCGTCGACTCGGAACCGAGAACCGGAAACGCTTCCAGGGTCAAAGTCTGCGAGTGGAACAACGGAGAACAGGAGAACAATGCTCGGACGGCCTCACGGAGACGGACGTTCTGCTTCTGCTCCGCTGGAACCCGACCTGCAGAACAAATGATTCAATACGACTAGAACCGACCTGCAGAACACATGATTCAATACGACTAGAACCCGACCTGCAGAACACATGATTCAATACGACTAGAACCGACCTGCAGAACACATGATTCAATACGACTAGAACCGACCTGCAGAACAAATGATTCAATACGACTAGAACCGACCTGCAGAACACATGATTCAATACGACTAGAACCGACCTGCAGAACACATGATTCAATACGACTAGAACCGACCTGCAGAACACATGATTCAATACGACTAGAACCGACCTGCAGAACAAATGATTCATCCCTCCCTCCTTCTTTCTTCCCTCCTTCCTTCTTTTCTTCCCTCCTTCTTTCCTCCCTCCCTCCTTCCTTCCTTCCTTCTTTCTTCCCTCCCTCCTTCCTTCCTTCCTTCTTTCTTCCCTCCCTCCTTCCTTCCTTGCTTCTTTCTTCCCTCCCTCCTTCCTCCTTTCTTCCCTTCCTCCCTCCTTCCTTGCTTCTTTCTTCCCTTCCTCCTTCCTTGCTTCTTTCTTCCCTCCCTCCTTCCTTCATTCCTTCCTCCCTCCTTCTTTCTTTTCTTCCTTCCTTCACTCCTTCTTTTATCCCTCCTTCCTTCCCTCCTTCTTTCCTTCCTCCCTCTTCCTTCCTTCTCCCCTCCCTCCTCCCTCTCTTGAACCCAGCTGTTCTCTGCTCTTATAGTCGTACCTTCATCCTCTCCTCCTTTTCTTCCCTCCTTCCTTCCTCCCTCCTTCCTTCCCTCCCTCCTACCTCCTTCCCTCCTCCCTCCCTCCCTCTTTCCTTCCCTCCCTTCATCCTCGTACCTTCATCCTCTCCTCCGCTCTTCATCATCTTCTTCTTCTCGCTGACTCGTCTCCTCAGAGTTGAAACTTCTGCCAGCAGAGTTTCTACGAGGCGTTCGCTCTCCTCGACGTCGCCGCACGTTTTCTATCGGAGAAACGAAACAGGAAACAGGAAGTGTGAGAGCGAGACGCAGGAACAGGAAGTTAAATAAAGGAGCGGGCGATCTGCTGACCTGCAGCTCGGCCTGCAGAGAATCGTTCATCTTGTTCATGTCGTTGACGTCTCGCAGGAAACCGTTGGAGGAGAAAAACTTTGAGCTTCAAACAGGAAGAAGAGACACGTTAAAGACACCTGATGCTTTTATTGTGACGTGAACAGGAAGTTATTGATTATTCTGTGATGTGATGCGAACAGGAAGTTATTGTTTATTCTGTGATGTGATGCTTTTATTGTGACGTGAACAGGAAGTTATTGTTTATTCTGTGATGTGATGCTTTTATTGTGATGCAAACAGGAAGTTATTGTTTATTCTGTGATGTGATGCTTTTATTGTGACGTGGACAGGAAGTTACCTGTGTCTCTTCATGGTCAGGTTGTAGCCAGCAGCTGAACACGGAGCAGAAACCTTCCAGTACGAAAGCTGCTCCAATAAACCGAGATTATTCACCAGCACGGGAACGTTCACCAAGCGTCTGCACAATAAACACAAAGACTCCATTAAAGTATGAAGTTGGGTTCTGACCTGCTGTGTGAGGTGAAGTTGGGTTCTGACCTGTGAGTGTGAGGTGAAGTTGGGTTCTGACCTGCTGTGTGAGGTGAAGTTGGGTTCTGACCTGCTGCGTGAGGTGAAGTTGGGTTCTGACCTGCTGTGTGAGGTGAAGTTGGTTTCTGACCTGCTGTGTGAGGTGAAGTTGGGTTCTGACCTGCTGTGTGAGATGAAGTTGGGTTCTGACCTGTGAGTGTGAGGTGAAGTTGGGTTCTGACCTGCTGCGTGAGGTGAAGTTGGGTTCTAACCTGCTGCGTGAGGTGAAGTTGGGTTCTGACCTGCTGTGTGAGGTGAAGTTGGGTTCTGACCTGTGAGTGTGAGGTGAAGTTGGGTTCTGACCTGCTGCGTGAGGTGAAGTTGGGTTCTGACCTGCTGCGTGAGGTGAAGTTGGGTTCTGACCTGCTGTGTGAGGTGAAGTTGGGTTCTGACCTGCTGTGTGAGGTGAAGTTGGGTTCTGACCTGCTGCATGGGGTGAAGTTGGGTTCTGACCTGCTGTGTGAGGTGAAGTTGGGTTCTGACCTGCTGTGTGAGGTGAAGTTGGGTTCTGACCTGCTGCATGGGGTGAAGTTGGGTTCTGACCTGCTGCATGGGGTGAAGTTGGGTTCTGACCTGCTGTGTGAGGTGAAGTTGGGTTCTGACCTGCTGTGTGAGGTGAAGTTGGGTTCTGACCTGCTGCGTGAGGAGAAGTTGGGTTCTGACCTGCTGAGTGAGGTGAAGTTGGGTTCTGACCTGCTGTTGTGAGATGAAGTTGGGTTCTGACCTGCTGCGTGAGGTGAAGTTGGGTTCTGACCTGCTGTGTGAGGTGAAGTTGGGTTCTGACCTGCTGTGTGAGGTGAAGTTGGGTTCTGACCTGCTGTGTGAGGTGAAGTTGGGTTCTGACCTGCTGTGTGAGATGAAGTTGGGTTCTGACCTGCTGTGTGAGGTGAAGTTGGGTTCTGACCTGCTGCGTGGGGTGAAGTTGGGTTCTGACCTGCTGTGTGAGGTGAAGTTGGGTTCTGACCTGCTGTTGTGAGATGAAGTTGGGTTCTGACCTGCTGTGTGAGGTGAAGTTGGGTTCTGACCTGCTGTGTGAGATGAAGTTGGGTTCTGACCTGAGTGTGAGGTGAAGTTGGGTTCTGACCTGCTGTGTGAGGTGAAGTTGGTTTCTGACCTGCTGTGTGCGGTGAAGTTGGTTTCTGACCTGCTGTGTGAGGTGAAGTTGGGTTCTGACCTGCTGTGTGAGGTGAAGTTGGGTTCTGACCTGCTGTGTGAGGTGAAGTTGGGTTCTGACCTGCTGTGTGGGATGAAGTTGGGTTCTGACCTGCTGTGTGGGATGAAGTTGGTTTCTGACCTGCTGCGTGAGGTGAAGTTGGGTTCTGACCTGCTGTTGTGAGATGAAGTTGGGTTCTGACCTGCTGTGTGAGGTGAAGTTGGGTTCTGACCTGCTGTGTGAGGTGAAGTTGGGTTCTGACCTGCTGTGTGGGATGAAGTTGGGTTCTGACCTGCTGTGTGAGGTGAAGTTGGGTTCTGACCTGCTGAGTGAGGTGAAGTTGGGTTCTGACCTGCTGCGTGAGGTGAAGTTGGGTTCTGACCTGCTGCGTGAGGTGAAGTTGGGTTCTGACCTGCTGTGTGAGGTGAAGTCGGGTTCTGACCTGCTGTGTGAGGTGAAGTTGGGTTCTGACCTGCTGTGTGAGGTGAAGTTGGGTTCTGACCTGAGTGTGAGGTGAAGTTGGGTTCTGACCTGCTGTGTGAGATGAAGTTGGGTTCTGACCTGAGTGTGAGGTGAAGTTGGGTTCTGACCTGCTGTGTGAGATGAAGTTGGGTTCTGACCTGAGTGTGAGGTGAAGTTGGGTTCTGACCTGCTGTGTGAGGTGAAGTTGGGTTCTGACCTGCTGCGGGCGATGAAGGCAGCGTACTCCATCCTGTGCGTGGAACCGGCCGCCGTCAGCTTGCTCGGCGTCAGCAGAACAAAGATCATGTGAGGGTTGGACAGAACGTTCTGCAGCTTCTCGTGGACCAGTCGCTCTCTGAACGTCATCTGCTGCTCCGTGTTCCTCCGCTGCCGGTACCAACCGATCACGCTCTCCTCCAGAACCAAACACAGAACATAGAACATATATCACAGAACACAGAACCAAACACAGGACATAGAACATATATCACAGAACACAGAACCAAACACAGAACACAGAACCAAACACAGGACACACAGAACCAAACACAGGACACAGAACATATATCACAGAACACAGAACCAAACACAGGACATAGAACATATATCACAGAACACAGAACCAAACACAGAACATAGAACATATATCACAGAACACATATATTCTTTATATTTGGGTGAAATGTGAATTATTTTACTAATCCAGATGCAGTCGGTGTTTTACCTCCTTATTGTCGGCCAGGATCTTCTTCACTGAGTCAACGTTCACGTCTCCAACGCTGTTATAAAAGCTGAGAGCCCGAACATCACAGATACTGTTACATCATTATAAACTACGTCATTATAGACTACGTCATTATAAACTACATCATTATAAACTACGTCATTATAAACTACATCATTATAAACTACGTCATTATAAACTACGTCATTATAAACTAAGTCATTATAAACTACAGCATTATAAACTATCAACTACATCATTATAAACTACGTCATTATAAACTACAGCATTATAAACTACGTCATTATAAACTACATCATTATAAACTATAAACTATATCATTATAAACTACGTCATTATAAACTACGTCATTATAAACTATAAACTACATCATTATAAACTACGTCATTATAAACTACATCATTATAAACTACATCATTATAAACTACGTCATTATAAACTACATCATTATAAACTACGTCATTATAAACTACATCATTATAAACTACGTCATTATAAACTACGTCATTATAAACTACATCATTATAAACTACGTCATTATAAACTATAAACTAAATCATTATAAACTACGTCATTATAAACTACGTCATTATAAACTACGTCATTATAAACTATAAACTACGTCATTATAAACTACGTCATTATAAACTACATCATTATAAACTACATCATTATCAACTATAAACTACATCATTATAAACTACATCATTATAAACTACGTCATTATAAACTACGTCATTATAAACTACATCATTATAAACTACATCATTATAAACTACATCATTATAAACTACGTCATTATAAACTATAAACTATATCATTATAAACTACGTCATTATAAACTACATCATTATAAACTACGTCATTATAAACTATAAACTACATCATTATAAACTACATCATTATAAACTACGTCATTATAAACTACATCATTATAAACTACGTCATTATAAACTATAAACTACATCATTATAAACTACATCATTATAAACTACGTCATTATAAACTATAAACTACATCATTATAAACTATGTCATTATAAACTACATCATTATAAACTACGTCATTATAAACTATAAACTACATCATTATAAACTACATCATTATAAACTACGTCATTATAAACTATAAACTACATCATTATAAACTACGTCATTATAAACTACGTCATTATAAACTACGTCATTATAAACTACATCATTATAAACTACGTCATTATAAACTATAAACTACATCATTATAAACTACATCATTATAAACTATGTCATTATAAACTACATCATTATAAACTACGTCATTATAAACTATAAACTACATCATTATAAACTACATCATTATAAACTACGTCATTATAAACTATAAACTACATCATTATAAACTACATCATTATAAACTACAGCATTATAAACTACGTCATTATAAACTACATCATTATAAACTACGTCATTATAAACTATAAACTACATCATTATAAACTACATCATTATAAACTACATCATTATAAACTACGTCATTATAAACTACGTCATTATAAAATCAACTTCTGCACATTTAATCGTCTTCGGTCCAGAACTCACCTGTTGAGTTTGTGGCAGGAAATGTGTTTCTGAACATCTGAAATAAAGATGGAAGAAGATCAGCAGAGTACTGGTACCGGTCCTGGTACCGGTCCTGCACGCCGCCACATAGAGTACTGGTACCAGCCCTGCATGCCGCCACATAGAGTACTGGTACCGGTCCTGGTACCAGTCCTGCATGCTGCCACATAGAGTACTGGTACCAGTCCTGCATGCTGCCACATAGAGTACTGGTACCGGTCCTGCATGCTGCCACATAGAGTACCGGTACCAGTCCTCCACGCTGCCACATAGAGTACTGGTACCGGTCCTGCACGCTGCCACATAGAGTACTGGTACCGGTCCTGCATGCTGCCACATAGAGTACTGGTACCGGTCCTGGTACCAGTCCTGCATGCTGCCACATAGAGTACTGGTACCGGTCCTGGTACCAGTCCTGCATGCTGTCACATAGAGTACTGGTACCAGTCCCGCATGCTGCCACATAGAGTACTGGTACCAGTCCTGCATGCCGCCACATAGAGTACTGGTACCGGTCCTGGTACCGGTCCTGCTTCCTGTTGAACTTACTGTAAATCTCCTCGATGTGAATGTGATCCGCCTGAGAGTCGCTGATGGTCACCTGCTCCTCCAGTTTACTCTCTCCAAGAATCAAACCTTCCTGCAAAGACACGAGACGGTGTGATATAAAACTATAAATACACACAGAGGCTAGTTTAATATGAAACATGTCGGTTCATAACTTAAATACAATAGTATAACTAGTAGTGTAGCTGTAGGTCAGTGATGTTTCTTTAGTGTCCATGTTGGTTTAGTTTAAATTTAAAGGGTTAAAATGTGAAAATAAACGTATGAATAACTTCACACATTCTTTTTTTGTGGACCCAGCATCAAATTTCTGCTTTTAATCCATTTAAAAGCTGATACCCACTGTATCTGATACAATATTTAATATCTATCATTCTTTTGTGGTTACACCATTTGACATTTTCAGGAGCATTCAGTCTGACTCTTGGTAAAAAATGGGTCAAATGTCATTTCAAATCAACTAAATGTACATTTTAACAAACCTGATGCTGCTTTTAAATCTAGTTTAACTGATTTATGAATTCATCATCTTACCAACATTTATTATTACTGACTGTTATTGTAACTAGGCTCCAGACTGTAACGTTGAAATTAAACTGGACTAAATATGTTTTTAGTTTAACATTTGCCGAATTAAGGAGCAGAGCCACACGAGTCTTATATTGTCTTTATTCGTCTTCCATACTGTTTGCTTATGTGTTTATAATCAGTTTATTATTAAATTAGCAGATTTCTGAGCAGAGTCTGGTGTGTAAACTTTGCTTGGTGTAAAAGTTGCTTAAACTTGATGCTTAAAAGTTTTAGCTTCACTTAGAGGACATAAACTTCCTCACTGCTCCGAACCAGAGACTGAAACCTGATTAAAAACATTATTAAACAACAATTAAACAACTTTCCTCTCATAAACAACACAGAGGCGCCTGGCTTGTGTCTGCTAGCTGCTGAAGCTTCACACCGAGTCCAGCTACAGAAACACAGCTTTAAGTGAGTGAGGAAGTTTTTCTCACCACGTCTGAGTCGCTGTTTACATGCTGAAACATTAAAGACGCTAAAACGATCCCGGACATGCGGACTGTCGGCTCCGCCATGCTGCTGCTCCAGGAAGCCTGCACAAACACAGTGTGCGCATGCGCAGTCTGGCGCGGGTAGTGTATGGAGGAACAACGATGCCAAAAATTACTGAACAGAAATAAACCGCAGATATCAGCTATACCTAAAAATAAATAAATAATTATTATATTTTTAAAATTATTTTACATAATTTAAATTATTTTGCGTACAACGGAGTTAGAGTATTAGGGCCAGGCAAAAAAAAAAAAAAGCACAAGACAAAAAATAAATAAATAAACGGGAAAAAATGGGGTGAAGATTTTTTTTTTCGAGTGAAGATTTTTTTCCTTAGTGAAAAAAAAAACAATTTCCAAGTAAAAAAAAAAAAATCCAAGTGAAAAAAATGTTTCCAAGTGAAATGTTTTTTTTTCGAGTAAACTTTTTTTTTTTGAGTGAAGATTTTTTATTTGTGAGTGAAGATTTTTTTTCACTGAATGAAGATTTTTTTTTCCAAGTGAAGGTGTGCTTTTCCGAGTGACAATTTTTTTCCAAGTGAAAAAAAAAAATTCCAAGTGAAATGGTTTTTTTCGGGTGATTTTTTTTTTTTCCAAGTCCAAAAAATTTTTTCCAAGGGAAATTTTTTGTTTTCTGAGTGAATATTTTTTTCTTTTTTAAGTGAAGATTTTTTTTTCACTGAGTGAAGATTTTTTTCCTTAGTGAAAAAAAATCCAAGTAAAAAAACATTTCCAAGTGAAATGGGGTTTTTTTAGTGAACTTTTTGTTTCTGAGTGATGATTTTTTTTTTTTTGTGAGTGAAGATTTTTTTCCAAGTGAAAAATTTTTTTCCAAGTAAAATGTTTTTTTTTTTGGAGTGAACATTTTGTGAGTGAAGATTTTTTATTTTTGTGAGTGAAGATTTTTTTTCACTGAATGAAGGATTTTTTTTCCAAGTGAAAAAATTTTTTCTGAGTGAACTTTTTTTTTCTGATGGAAGATTTTTTTGGGTGATTTTTTTTTTTTGTTAGTGAAGATTTTTTTCCATAGTGAAAAAGTGAAATGGGTTTTTTTCAAGGGAAATTTTTTTTTCCGAGTGAACCTAACCCTAACCCTACTATGTATTAATATGTACTGTTGGTACGTCATCTAGTGAAACATAAGTCAATACAGAGTTAAAACTACACAGATGAGCAACACTTATTACAATATTCTCACTTTTCTTTCACTGATTTCTTTCATGTGATCACACAAAGCTCTCATGTTTTCACTGTTAGACTGCTTTCCTTTGGATTTATTTAGTTTTAGATAGGCTACTGCACTTTACTTGCACTTTTGCACACAGAGTAATTTATTAGAACAACTTTTTTGTTTTGTTTTTCTCTATTGGAGAGTCAGAGATGTGTTTCCTAAGTCCCAAGTGAGGATGTAGCTGCTGTAAGTTACACAAGCAAACAAGCAAGCATCTATCTATCTGATAGATGAAGGACATATGATTATTTACTTTATTGTGTATTTGAGTTTAATGACAGAAATAAACTAAACCAATCAACATTCCTCTTAAGTTTCCTTTATTTAAAGCAGCTGGCTACACCAATCTAAAGCGTGTTTGTATCCAGTGGAAACGTGAAGTAAAGTCTCACGCTGTTGTTGACTCGTGAGGTTGAGTAAGAGTTTAGTCCCTGCGGTGCCTCCATACAGGCGGAGGGGTGTGCTGACTGGCTCAGGATCAGATCCTCTAGTTTCTTTGTGCTGCCGGACATTAACACAGCTGGACTCCCTCACACACTTCTCTGGTATTTACTTTAAACACTTCTTTATAAATGCATCTTTGTTCCTGTTGGTAATGTTGCTGTTTCTGTTGTTTCAGAGTTCAGAGTTTACCCTAACCCTTAACAGCAGAAACAGACTTTCTAACGGTGCAGCTGTAACTGTGTGTGTGTGTGTGTGTGTGTGTGTGTGTGTGTGTGTGTGTGTGTGTGTGCGTGTGTGACAGCAGGAAAGGAACTACATGTTCAACTCCTGAAACTCTCTGATCCTTTACTTGAGCACATAACAGGAGAAACAGTGCAGTTATACTCTAGTTACTGCTGTAAACCTCCTGCATTCATAATGTTATATAATGTGCTCCTATGATCATTATACTATACTATCAGACATTTAATACTTATTATGCATAATGCCTTCCTTTAAAGTTCAATTATTATATAAAATAACATTATTATATTGTTATTAATACATTAGCATGGCAACAGCATTTTAACATATTGCATTATGATGTTGAACTACTTATAACTACTTTATATCTGTATGATAGTTAAATTAATACAAATAAAGCATTGGTTATGAGATAATAATAATTGTTGTACATCAGTCTGAATGTGTAAACCAAAGACTGTAAACTGATTATTTACTGTGATCATCATCGTTTCCATAAAGTCTAAACCAAACTAATAGATTTAGTTTCCAGGAGCAAATCTATGACAAAGAGAAGCATCTTCAGGGTGGAAACTATGAATGTTTGATAGAATAAAAGAATAAAAGAAGATTGAAATAGTTTTGTATTAAATGAATGAATGAGTTTTAGTTGGAGCTGGACGGTGAAGTCACAGCAGCTGCAGGAATCACTAGCACGATACTTCACCACATGGACTTTAACTCAAATACAATTAACGAGTATGAGATTATTAACCTGAGTATCTCTTATTACTCCACATTTATCTGACAGTTACTCTTCAGATCAAGATTTCCTTTAAAACAACTGAAATAATCTTATAAAATACATCATAAAGTAAATGTTTCTGTTAGCTCTGATGCTAGTCTGATGCTAGTTTGAGGTGTTTGCTAACGTTTGAGGGTTAAATGTCACTCATCAGTAAAGCAGCAGTCCTGTTTGGCTTGTGGCCCGTTAAGAGTCGTGTTGAGTCAGACTTCCTGTTTGGCCTCCGACCGACCGACCGACTCTGTAACGTGACTCAGCTCTACTTTTGGTCAGCTGGTCGAGGGTTCGAGTTAAAATGAATCGGTTTGAGATGATGAAGAACAGCGCCGATGTTAAATAACCAAAACTGTAACCATAGCTAACCTGTAATGTAGTTTATCTGTATGTCTATGTATATGCGATATGAGACTAGATATCGTAATTTAAAGTACAGAACATTTATATAAGTACATCTACCAAACAACTTCACAGGTTACCACCGTACATACATATATCCATTTCCCACAGCTACAGTCTCTTCACTCCTTTGTTTAGTTGTGTTAAAGCACATGAGACTCATGTAGCTGTTATATTCAAGCCTGAAGCCGATTTGACATAGTGGTCAAACGGTGTAATTACAGCGTTACACCACATGATGCTAAAAAGACTTTTTCCTGTTACAGACTCACAAAGAGACGAGTTTGAGTAAAGAAATGAAGCTGAGTAGTTAGTTAGGGTTAGGGGTACATTATCTGTTTAGCTCTAATGAATGTTGACATGCAGCGAATATTCAGACTCCTGCTCATCTCTAGTTCTAACCCTAACCTTCCTTCATGTGTCTCTGAGCAACTTTCAGGAATGAACAGAACTCCTCCAGCTGTGTTTATACATCCATGCTTTTATCAGTTCTCTCTCTCTGTGTGTGTGTGTGTGTGTGTGTGTGTGTGTGTGTGTGTGTGTGTGTGTGGGTGTCTGTCTGTGTGTGTGTGTGTGTGTGTGTGTGTGTCTCTGTGAGTGTGTGTCTGTGTGTGTGTGTGTGTGTGGTGGGGGAGTGTGTGTGTGTGTGTGTCTGTGTGTGTGTGTGTGTGTGTGTGTGTGTGTGTGTGTGTGTGTGTGTGTGGGTGTGTGTGTGTGTCTCTGTGAGTGTGTGTCTGTGTGTGTGTGTGTGGTGGGGGAGTGAGTGTGTGTGTGTGTGTGTCTGTGGTGGGGGAGTGTGTGTGTGTGTATGTGTGTGTGTGTGTGTGTGCTCTGTGTGTGTGTGTGTGTGTGTGTGGAGGGGAGTGAGTGTGTGTGTATGTGTGTGTGTGTGGTGTGTGTGTGTGTGTATCTCTGTGTGTGTGTGGGTGTGTGTGTGTGTGTGTGGTGTGTGTGTGTGTGTGTGTGTGTGTGTGTGTGTGTGTGTGTGTGTGTGGGAGTGATTTGACTATAACTGTCGTACCAGGGTGAGATAAGCGTAACTGAAAACGTTCATTTAGAGACGAGAGGAGAGCGAAGAGTTAAATCATCATTAAACAGTTTAAAGGTGAAAATGAAAGTTTTGTCAGTATTTTGGGCGTAAATCCAGGATGCTTATCTCCACCTCGTTGCCATGGTTACAGCCAAATATTGAATGGCTCCATGTTTATCAGTATATATGAGATGATATCCAGATGCTTTATTCAGCCTAGTCATCATATTTCTACACACTGTGACTGAGTTCAGTAGCTGCAATAATGTTCATGAGGTTTCTCAACAAATGTCTCCGCCGGCTCTGACACGTGCACAGCTCTGACACGTGCACAACTCTGACACGTGCACTGCTCGTGCGCCCTCTCAAGAGTGATGAGTCTGAATGAACCGAAATGTGACGTGAATCAATAGAGTAGCATTAAAAGTACCGAGTGCCCAAATCTAGATGATACCTCTAGTTGTATGTGTGTGTGTGAGTGTGTGTATGTGTTTGTGTGTGTATATGTGTGTGTGTGTATATGTGTGTGTGTGTGTGTGTGTGTGTGTTATTACACTGTACACTTTACTTCTTAATGAACTGTTTATTGGACTAGAGCTTCACACTTTGCACACAGCTGGCAACTCTTCTTCTTCTTCTTCTTCTTCTTTCTAGTTATTTATGTGTGTGTGTGTGTGTGAGTGTGTGTGAGTGTGTGTGTGTGTGTGTGTGTGTGTGTGTGTGTGTGTGTGTGTGTTGTGTTGTCGAGCTGTCAGATGAATTACCCTTCAGGGGATTAATAAAGTTATCTAGAGTTCAGATACTCAGCTCTACTCATGAAGGATCACCATCAGACTGGTCCTCTGGAGAACATGAACATCTGGAACATCTGGAGAACCTTTTCCAGCAGCAGTTGAGACATTTCAGTTTAGATTAAAGTGTCATATTTCCTGGTTGATATGAAAGTGTCATATTTCCTGGTTGATATGAAAGTGTCCCCCTGCCTGCAGCGTTTCCGGACGATGACGTGACCGAGCCTCGGAGCAGCGATGGACGACCCGTGGAGTTTGGCTGCAGGTGTTTTCCAGGTGTGGGTGTTTGTGGTGTTGTTCCTCATCATGCTGCCGGCCATGTTCGGCCTCTCGCTGGGAGTCACTGGAGTCTACATACAGATACTGGTCCAGATCCTGGAGGTAACACACACACACACACACACATATATACACACACACACACACACACTCACAGATACTGGTCCAGATCCTGGAGGTAACACACACACAACACACACACACACACACACACACTCACAGATACTGGTCCAGATCCTGGAGGTAACACACACACACATATATACATACACACACACACACACACACACAGATACTGGTCCAGATCCTGGAGGTAACACACACACACACACACACACACACACACACACACATACACACACACACACACACACACACACACACACACACACACACACACACACACACACACACACACTCGCAGATACTGGTCCAGATCCTGAAGGTAACACACACTCACATATATATATATATATACACACATATACACCCACCCACACACACACACACACACACACACACACACATATACACACACACACACACACACAGAGTCAGACAGTGTGAACTCTTCTCTGCTTTACTTCACATCTGTGTGTAGTGATGCAACCAGCAGCATGGTGTCAAAGGTCAAAGGTCAAAGGTCATGTGATCCTCTGTGTGTTTGCAGTGGGCCACGGTCCGGATCCAGCGCGGCCGGCAGCAGCAGCCCAGCGTTCCCGTCCCGCTGCCCAACGGTGAGTCAACAGCTGATCAGATATAAACCTAAACACGCTCCTTCACTCAGACCTGTGATCTGTGTTACTGCTGCACGTAGAGAGGGTTTATATCAACGTGAACATGAAGCAATGAAAGTTAAAACAGAGACCTGCAGGATTCAGATGTGAAGACACACGAGGGTGAAATGAGTGTAGAGTTTATTTTAGGGCTGTCAAACGATTAATTTTTTTAATTGAGATTAATCGCAGAATTTCCATAGTTAATCACGATTAATCACGTTTTGAATGTCATGTTTAAAATCCTGTTATTTTCCATTTGAAGGCAGTTTTAAGCCCATAATGTAAAGCATTTCTTACCAGAGTGTCTTAACTGGGAATCAATCACGGCTCTGCTGCGACTCCCACACTCCAAAATGGTCCTTTGGTGGAGCTGAGGCTGGCTTGGCTGCACCTGGGTGTTTAGCGTGGAGGTGCTAACTCAAACTCCACGTACTCCGGTGGTAGTTAAACTCCGTTTGACACAGGTTGCATTTTACTTTTGACTTGTCAACTGAAGCGTCTGGAAGTGTTTTAAAGTTAAACAAGCCGTTCAAAAGTCCAGTAGCTCTCTTACTTTCCATCAGCGCGGTAGGTTTACTGCAGGAGGCCACTTCAAAGCATAGCGCTACAGCTAGAGGAGCCGTCTACGGGGGAGTAGAAGGGACAAAAAGGCTTGCAACATTAAAATGAGATTTTAAAAAATTAACGCGTTATGGATTGCATTAATCTAATCGTGATTAACACGTTAACGCTGACAGCCCTAGTTTTTTTATGATTTGAGTCCATGGTGGCAGATTATGAGTTAACATGAATAAACCAACCACACAAACTATGTTTTCTATTTAAGTCAAACTGGAAGGAATCATCTTTAATAGTCAGTACGAACAGGAGGAATAATTACAGCACTAAATAAACTTCTAATGTGCTTCTAGTGATCAGTGATGGAGGAGAGTAAAACAGTCATCAGTGATATCTGACACATTTACAGTGTGTTTAGCATCAGATCTCCTCTTAGTGTTTCCTGTTTCTCTGTGGTGGAAGTATAGTAACTAAAAGACTTTGCTACTAAAAACAGTGTAACGCTGAAACATAGAAGATGAAGATTAGTTTACTCTCCTTTCTTCCTCTCCTCCTTCCTTGCTTCTTTCTCATCCCTTTTCTTTCTCTTCTTCCTCCTTTTTCTTCCTTTCTTCCTCTCCTACTTACTACTCTTTCTCTCTTTGTCCTCCTTCTCTCCTTCCTTTATTCCTTCCTCCTTTCCTTCCTTTCTGTCCTCATACTTCTTGTTCTTTCTTTCTCTTCTTCCGTCCTTCCTTCCTTCCTTCCTCTTCTTCATTCAGACTCTGAAGCTTCATATTAGCTTCACATCAACTTTATAATCCATGTTTCCAAAGAAGGAGGACTGTGGGTTTAGTCCTCCATCACTTCCTGTAAACATGATGAAGGATCTAATGCTCAGTATGAACAGGAGGAATCATTACACACACACACACACACACACACACACACACACACATACACACACACACTTTCTCTCCTGATACTGAATGTGATACCTGGACTCAGATGTCAGCTCATACTGAGCATCAGTCTGATCTCAAATGTAACATCAGATAGAGCTGCAGCACTTTCTTTACTCTCTGTGACAGTAAACTGAAGCTCTTTGAGACATTTGATGAAAAGAGAACACTAGTTTCAGCTCTGATTCATGAATAATGAATATTATCATCATATATTTAATATTAATTCTCTCCTGTATCATCATCAGACCTGTGACGAACAGACTTCATCTTCTTTATTCCACATGTTCTTCTTTCAGTTTCACTTCACACCGTTAACTATGATCCGTGCACGCTTTTCTGTGCACGTTTCTTGTGCACGTTTCCTCTCATGAATTAAATGTAAATCTGCTGACTGACATCAGGCGGTCATGTGTGGCTCTCAGCACATTGTGTCCTGCTGTATGAGGGATTTGTTTCAGCTGCACACAGATCATGTGACGCTGTGTGTGTGTGTGTGTGTGTGTGTGTGTGTGTGTGTGTGTGTGTGTGTGTGTGTGTCTGTGTGTGTGTGTGTGTGACTCCCCATTGGTCAGTTTCAGCCTGTGATGTCGGGGTTGCGTCTCAGGCTGCTGATTGTGTAACACGTTCAGTTTACTGCGAAATACTGAAACTCTGTGTGTGTGTGTGTGTGTGTGTGTGTGTGTGTGTGTCAGCAGTGTGCCAACAACCGCAAAAACTTTGTTCAAATTCATACAACTTTATTGAAAATGTCTAAATCAATCAATCAATTAATCAATCAAACAGGTTTGTTTAGTTCACAGTTAGAGACGACATAAAGAAAAGGAATAAAGAAGAAATTAAAAGCAAGAGGCAAATAAGATTTTTTTTAAATTAAAAAGTGTTTTAAAATAATATAAGTAAAACATAACATATAAGTAAAAAATAATTAAATAAATAAGGGAAAATTAAGAGACAATGCTAAAAACAAAAAGGTTAAAAAAGATTAAAAGACAAAAGGAAAAGACAAATATAAATATATAAAAGTGTTTTTCTCATTCTGAGTATTCTTTGAGAAAGTTAATGAAACAAAAAAGAAATAAAATTTGAGATTAATACAAAGAATAAAACTATTAAATCAATTCGACCTGCAGCTGAAGTTTGTTCCTTTTTATCCTTCTTCTTAATATAATAAAATCAATATTAATATAATAACAAATAAAACTTAATGATGTAATTCATTTAGACGTGCTCAGCTGGTTCATTGTTTTCTATTTACAGGCTGCTGCTGATCTTTCAGGATCATGTGATCAAAATCAAACTGGAGGAAGCTTTGTTTGCAGGCTAATCCTGAAAATGGTTTGAGTTAACATTAAAATCCTGTTCAGCTTTAAAAGACTCAACATGAAGGTAAATAATGTTCAGTTAGCGTCTATAAAAGGTCTGTTAACATGTTCACTAACCAACAGAACAAATCTGACACAGAATTATGTTTATGATTTAATCCGAGGATTATTTTCTCAGTTAAAGAACGACTGTAGGAACAGATTGAAGGTTTCTGGCTCCATTGTTAACCATCGTAAACCATCGTAAACCAACGTAGACCAATGTAGACCAACATAAACCATCGTAAACCAACGTAGACCAACATAAACCATCGTAAACCAACGTAGACCAACATAAACCATCGTAAACCAACGTAGACAAACGTAAACCAATATAAACCAACGTAAACCATCGCAAACCAACATAAACCATCGTAAACCAACGTAGACAAACGTAAACCAATATAAACCAACGTAAACCATCGCAAACCAACCTAAACCATCGCAAACCAACGTAAACCATCGTAAACCATTGTAAACCATCGTAAACCAATGTAATCCATTGTAAACCAACGTAAACCAATGTAATCCATTGTAAACCAACGTAAACCAATGTAATCCATTGTAAACCATCGTAAACCAATGTAGACCAACATAAACCACTGTAAACCATCGTAAACCAACATAAACCATTGTAAACCATCGTAAACCAACGTAAACCAACATAAACCATCGTAAACCAACGTAAACCAACATAAACCATCGTAAACCAGCGTAAACCAACGTAGACCAACGGAAAATCATCATAAACCAACGTAAACCATCGCAAACAAACGTAAACCAACGTAATCCATTGTAAACCAACGTAAACCAACGTAATCCACCGTAAACCAACGTAAACCAATGTAATCCATTGTAAACCAACGTAAACCAACGTAATCCACCGTAAACCAATGTAAACCAACGTAAACCACCGTAAACCAACGTAAACGAATGTAATCCATTGTAAACCAACGTAAACCATCGTAAACCAACGTAAACCAACGTAATCCATCGTAAACCAGCGTAAACCAGCTTAAACCAACGTAAACCATCTTAAACCATCATAAACCATCGTAAACCCACGTAAACCAACGTAAACCAACGTAATCCATTGTAAACCAACGTAAACCAACGTAAACCAACGTAAACCAGCGTAAACCAACGTAATCCATTGTAAACCATTCTGAACCAACGGAAACCAACGGAAAATCTTCGTAGACTAACATAGACCATTGAAAACCAACATAAACCAAGGACAGCAGAGTTGGTGAAAGAAGAAAAACTGGAACAAATATGAAGTCGGTGTAATCAGGAAGCATCACTCATTATATTTGGGTTCATACTTCGCTCTTAGTAAATTCTATAAATGTCAGTTTTCATTATAGAAACAACCTGATATCAGTTTAACACTGAAAACACACAACAACACAAATATAATGAATGAATAAATATCTGCAAACTACTGTAAACTAAAGTGATTCATGTCTCAGGTTTGAACATTAAAACTTTATAAAGATTCAGAATAAATAGCCGAGTGTTTGACAGGAAGTGAAAGGGTTAAACATTTCCTAGAGGTCAACGACCTCATGATTCCTGCTTAGTTAATGAGTCACATGATGTTTCACAACCAGTCCTGAGTGTGTTCTGGCCTCAGAAACATCAAACTGCTGAAGAGTGAATGCAAAATATCTACCTTTATTTATTTAATGTTTATTTAAGGTCAGATATTCATTCATTAGTCCCACAATGGAGAAGTTTGCATTATCACAGCAGCAATAAGAAAAATAATAAAGAACAATAAATAATAACTATAAGAACAATAATAGTAAGAAATAAGTAGTAAAATAATCGTGACATTATTTATTATTTGATAAGATTTACAGAGTTATATTGGTATTGAGTGGTAATATAGTAGATATTCTTATTGCACAGATTAAAGTGAAATAAATATATAAAATATATGAATATTGCACACAATTTAAATTATTAGTATTGTCCGTATACATGAAATACTAATTATGCAGATTAAACGTAGTAGAAAGTTTCATCTTTAAATTGTTCTTTGTTTTATTCCTTTTCTCTTTTTTAATTGTGTCTTATTATCAGCTTGTCAATGAAATCACTGTAAATCACTTTGAACCTCACTAGTCTGTATGAAAGCTGATATATAAACAGTTAACTACACTGAGAATTTAATAATTATAAATAACTACAAATAATAAAACACATACAATAAAAAACATATATGTGTATATTAAGCTTGAATTAAGAAAGACGATCAAATCACATAACTTAATAATTAATATTGGTGCTTATCAGATGACATGTATGCCGATTTACCTGTGATCAGCTGACTGATATATCGGTCTGGCTCATCGTCCTAAAGATATGAACAGGATAATGAATCATAAATATCTCTCTGAGTGTTTTCGTAGAAGCGTCTCTGACCTTCGTCCTCGTCCTCAGGGATCATCGAGCGGGCCGGCGGCTCCATGGAGGAGCAGATGGGACATCATCATCATCATCATCAGGCGGGATCGGAGTTCTGTCTGAGCGACGCGTTCTACTTCTATAAGAAAGGAGTGGAGAGCATCGTAGACGATCAGGTGACGCAGCGCTTCTCCTCCGAGGAACTGGCTTCCTGGAACCTGCTGACCCGAACCAACCAGAACTTCCGCTACATCAGCCTCCGCCTCACCGTCATCTGGGTGCTGGGCGTCCTCGTTCGCTACTGCGTCCTGTTCCCGCTCAGGTCAGTGTCACTTCCTGTTCCCGCTCAGGTCAGTGCCGCTTCCTGTTCCCGCTCAGGTCAGTGCCGCTTCCTGTTCCCGCTCAGGTCAGTGCCGCTTCCTGCTCCTGTTCAGGTCAGTGTCGCTTCCTGTTCCCGCTCAGGTCAGTGCCACTTCCTGCTCCTGCTCAGTTCAGGTCAGTGCCGCTTCCTGCTCCCACTCAGGTCAGTGCTGCTTCCTGTTCCCGCTCAGGCCAGTGCCGCTTCCTGCTCCCGCTCAGGTCAGTGCCGCTTCCCGTTCCCGCTCAGTTCAGGTCAGTGCCACTTCCTGCTCCCGCTCAGGTCAGTGCCACTTCCTGTTCCCGCTCAGGTCAGTGCCGCTTCCTGCTCCTGCTCAGGTCAACATGCTAGGCTTCTGGTCGGGTTTTGTGGACCATCGTAGACACAAAGTCACTGGTCTTCAGTTCTGTTACACTTAACGTCCATTCGTCGTTCATAAACGGCCCGACACTGGAAATTTGTCGGACACAACGAAATGAGCCTGAATTCATGTAGTCTGATCCCAGAATAAGGAGAAACTTTAAGTTCTGAAAGTTACATGAAGCTAAAACTGGACCGATGTGTTCTGTCCTCTTGGTTCTGGTTAATAGCAGAGCTGTTAGAATTATTATTAATAATAATAATAATAATAATTGTGGTCCTCTCTCTCTCTCTGCAGATTCACTCTGGCCATCATCGGTCTCACGTGGCTCGTCATCGGGACGAGTCTGGTGGGATTTCTGCCTGAAAGCAGGTACAAAAAACACTGAAACACCATCAGACCCTTTATTACTCTGATGATTATGTTTATTATTCGACACAGCTGAAGGTTTAAGGTTTGTTTATGTGGGTTATTCTTAGTGCTAGTTATTGTAGAGTGTTTTTGTGTCCGTGTGGTTAAGTCCAATTTAAAGGGGTTAAAATGTGCAAACGTGATTTCAAATGATAGAAAACCAACAAAAATACTAAATGTACATTTTAACAAACCTGATGCTGCTTTTAAATCTAGTTTAACTGATTTTGAATTCATCATCTTACCAACACTTCCTCATGCTGCTGCCATGTCTTTCGTTTGGTTAGAAATTAACTTTAATGATTAGAACTGGATCTCTGATGATGCAGATTAAACTTTCTGTACTTCTGTGTTTCAGTGCGAAGAACTGGCTGAGTGAGCTGGTTCATCTGACCTGCTACAGGATCTGTGCTCGAGGACTGTCGGCCACCGTCCACTACCACAACAAGTCAGTCACATGACCACAGAGTCACATCAGCTGCAGCCAGTCACATGACCACAGAGTCACATCAGCTGCAGCCAGTCATGACTGTCTTCCTCTTTTTTCCCTCAGAGAGAACCGACCACAGAAAGGAGGAATATGTGTCGCCAATCACACAACACCGATAGATGTGGTGATTCTGGCCAACGACGGCTGCTACGCCATGGTGAGTCTGAGGGTCAGCAGGTCACATGTCTGCAGCGGTGGAAAGAAACTACGTACAGAAAGCACTATTAATAATCTAATGATGTCATATATAATAATATATCACTACTTTTACTGTAATACTGCATACTACATCACTATAATACTGCAGTACTTTTACTGTAATACTGCATACTACATCACTATAATACTGCAGTACTTTTACTGTAATACTGCATACTACATCACTATAATACTGCAGTACTTTTACTGTAATACTGCATACTACATCACTATAATACTGCAGTACTTTTACTGTAATACTGCATACTACATCACTATAATACTGCAGTACTTTTACTTGTAATAGAGTATTTGTACATTGCTGTATTAGTACGTTTATTGCAGTATCAGAGTACTTCTTCCGTCACGCTGTGATGTCACTACGTGCTCCTCAGGTGGGTCAGATCCATGGAGGTTTGATGGGGGTCATCCAGAGGTCCATGGTGAGGTCGTGTCCTCATGTTTGGTTCGAGAGGTCAGAGATGAGAGATCGGCACGCGGTGACCAACAGGTGAGACAGGAAGAGAAACACTAACGAGCTCGTTAACGAGGAGAAACAGAACGACGAACATCTAACGGACGGTTCAGGAAGCTCAAACATGAATTAATATAAAATGTTATTTTCTCTGCAGGCTGAGAGCTCACGTTGCTGCGAGGACCAAACTACCCATCCTCATATTCCCTGAAGGTCTGTGATGAAGATGATGATGATGATGATGGTGATGATGATGGTGATGATAGTGGTGGTGATGGTGATGATGGTGGTGGTGATGATGATGGTGGTGGTGATGATGATGGTGGTGTTGATGATGATGATGGTGGTGATGATGATGATGATGATGGTGATGGTGATGGTGATGGTGATGATGGTGGTGGTGATGATGATGGTGATGGTGGTGATGATGATGGTGGTGATGATGATGATGGTGATGGTGATGGTGATGGTGATGATGGTGGTGGTGATGGTGATGATGATGGTGGTGGTGATGATGATGGTGATGGTGGTGGTGATGGTGAAGATGATGATGATGGTGGTGTTGATGATGATGATGGTGGTGATGATGATGATGGTGGTGGTGATGATGATGGTGGTGATGATGATGATGGTGATGGTGATGATGGTGGTGGTGATGGTGAAGATGATGGTGATGATGATGGTGTTGATGATGATGGTGGTGATGATGAAGATGATGGTGGTGGTGATGATGATGGTGATGATGGTGGTGATGATGGTGATGATGATGGTGGTGGTGATGGTGATGATGGTGATGATGATGGTGTTGATGATGATTGTGGTGATGATGAAGATGATGGTGGTGGTGATGATGATGGTGATGATGGTGGTGGTGATGGTGATGGTGATGATGATGGTGATGATGGTGATGATGATGGTGGTGGTGATGGTGGTGATGGTGATGGTGGTGATGATGGTGGTCATGGTGATGATGGTGATGGTGATGATGATGATGATGGTGGTGGTGATGATGGTGGTGGTGGTGGTGATGGTGATGGTGGTGGTGATGATGATGATGATGATGATGATGGTGGTGGTGATGATGGTGGTGGTGGTGATGATGGTGGTGGTGGTGATGATGGTGGTGGTGATGGTGATGGTGATGATGGTGGTGGTGATGATGGTGGTGGTGATGGTGATGGTGGTGGTGATGATGATGATGGTGATGATGATGATGGTGGTGATGGTGATGGTGATGATGATGATGATGGTGATGATGATGATGGTGGTGATGGTGATGGTGATGATGGTGGTGGTGATGTTGGTGGTGATGGTGATGGTGGTGGTGGTGGTGATGGTGATGATGGTGATGATGATGGTGGTGGTGATGATGATGGTGGTGATGATGGTGATGGTGGTGATGATGATGGTGGTGATGATGATGATGATGATGGTGAAGGTTTCTCTCTCTCTAACAGGAACCTGCATCAACAACACTTCAGTCATGATGTTTAAGAAAGGAAGCTTCGAGATCGGAGGAACGATTTATCCGGTCGCTATCAAGGTAGAAAAACATCTACGAGGTTACACCACTGAGACATTATTTCCTCCCTATCATCGGAATCAGCTGATATAAACGTTGTGTCTCTCTCTCAGTACGATCCACGCTTCGGTGACGCTTTCTGGAACAGCGCCAAGTACAACATGGTGAGCTACCTGCTGAGGATGATGACGAGCTGGGCCATCGTCGTCAACGTGTGGTACCTTCCTCCCATGAGCCTACAGGTACTACCCCTAACCCTTCCTCCCATGAGCCTGCAGGTACTACCCCTAACCCTTCCTCCCATGAGCCTGCAGGTACTAACCCTAACCCTTCCTCCCATGAGCCTACAGGTACTACCCCTAACCCTTCCTCCCATGAGCCTGCAGGTACTAACCCTAACCCTTCCTCCCATGAGCCTGCAGGTACTAACCCTAACCCTTCCTCCCATGAGCCTACAGGTACTACCCCTAACCCTTCCTCCCATGAGCCTGCAGGTACTGACCCTAACCCTTCCTCCCATGAGCCTACAGGTACTACCCCTAACCTTCCTCCCGTGAGCCTGCAGGTACTACCCCTAACCCTTCCTCCCGTGAGCCTGCAGGTACTACCCCTAACCCTTCCTCCCGTGAGCCTGCAGGTACTACCCCTAACCCTTCCTCCCGTGAGCCTGCAGGTACTACCCCTAACCCTTCCTCCCATGAGCCTACAGGTACTACCCCTAACCCTTCCTCCCATGAGCCTACAGGTACTGACCCTAACCTCCCTCCCATGAGCCTGCAGGCACTACCCCTAATCCTTCCTCCCATGAGCCTGCAGGTATTACCCCTAACCCTTCCTCCCATGAGCCTGCAGGTACTAACCCTAACCCTCCCTCCCATGAGCCTACAGGTACTAACCCTAACCCTTCCTCCCATGAGCCTGCAGGTACTACCCCTAACCCTCCCTCCCATGAGCCTGCAGGTACTAACCCTAACCCTCCCTCCCATGAGCCTGCAGGTACTGACCCTAACCCTTCCTCCCATGAGCCTGCAGGTACTACCCCTAACCCTTCCTCCCATGAGCCTACAGGTACTAACCCTAACCCTCCCTCCCATGAGCCTGCAGGTACTACCCCTAACCCTTCCTCCCATGAGCCTGCAGGTACTACCCCTAACCCTTCCTCCCATGAGCCTGCAGGTACTAACCCTAACCCTCCCTCCCATGAGCCTGCAGGTACTACCCCTAACCCTTCCTCCCATGAGCCTGCAGGTACTACCCCTAACCCTTCCTCCCATGAGCCTACAGGTACTACCCCTAACCTTCCTCCCATGAGCCTACAGGTACTACCCCTAACCTTCCTCCCATGAGCCTAAAGGTACTGACCCTAACCTCCCTCCCATGAGCCTACAGGTACTACCCCTAACCTTCCTCCCATGAGCCTACAGGTACTACCCCTAACCTTCCTCCCATGAGCCTGCAGGTACTACCCCTAACCCTTCCTCACATGAGCCTGCAGGTACTACCCCTAACCCTTCCTCCCATGAGCCTGCAGGTACTACCCCTAACCCTTCCTCCCATGAGCCTACAGGTACTACCCCTAACCCTTCCTCCCATGACCCTACAGGTACTAACCCTAACCCTCCCTCCCATGAGCCTGCAGGTACTAACCCTAACCCTTCCTCCCATGAGCCTACAGGTACTACCCCTAACCTTCCTCCCATGAGCCTGCAGGTACTACCCCTAACCCTTCCTCCCATGAGCCTACAGGTACTACCCCTAACCTTCCTCCCATGAGCCTGCAGGTACTACCCCTAACCCTTCCTCCCATGAGCCTACAGGTACTACCCCTAACCTTCCTCCCATGAGCCTGCAGGTACTGACCCTTCCTCCCATGAGCCTGCAGGTACTACCCCTAACCTTCCTCCCATGAGCCTGCAGGTACTACCCCTAACCCTTCCTCCCATGAGCCTACAGGTACTACCCCTAACCCTTCCTCCCATGAGCCTACAGGTACTACCCCTAACCCTTCCTCCCATGAGCCTACAGGTACTACCCCTAACCCTTCCTCCCATGAGCCTACAGGTACTGACCCTAACCCTTCCTCCTATGAGCCTTCAGGTACTAACCCTAACCCTTCCTCCCATGAGCCTGCAGGTACTGACCCTAACCCTTCCTCCCATGAGCCTACAGGTACTAACCCTAACCCTTCCTCCCATGAGCCTGCAGGTACTAACCCTAACCCTTCCTCCCATGAGCCTGCAGGTACTACCCCTAACCTTCCTCCCATGAGCCTGCAGGTACTAACCCTAACCCTTCCTCCCATGAGCCTACAGGTACTACCCCTAACCTTCCTCCCATGAGCCTGCAGGTACTAACCCTAACCCTTCCTCCCATGAGCCTACAGGTACTAACCCTAACCCTTCCTCCCATGAGCCTGCAGGTACTACCCCTAACCCTTCCTCCCATGAGCCTGCAGGTACTACCCCTAACCCTTCCTCCCATGAGCCTGCAGGTACTGACCCTAACCTTCCTCCCATGAGCCTGCAGGTACTACCCCTAACCCTTCCTCCCATGAGCCTGCAGGTACTAACCCTAACCTTCCTCCCATGAGCCTGCAGGTACTACCCCTAACCCTTCCTCCCATGAGCCTACAGGTACTACCCCTAACCCTTCCTCCCATGAGCCTACAGGTACTAACCCTTCCTCCCATGAGCCTGCAGGTACTACCCCTAACCCTTCCTCCCATGAGCCTACAGGTACTACCCCTAACCCTTCCTCCCATGAGCCTACAGGTACTACCCCTAACCCTTCCTCCCATGAGCCTACAGGTACTAATCCTTCCTCCCATGAGCCTACAGGTACTAATCCTTCCTCCCATGAGCCTGCAGGTACTACCCCTAACCCTTCCTCCCTTGAGCCTACAGGTACTACCCCTAACCCTTCCTCCCATGAGCCTACAGGTACTAACCCTAACCCTTCCTCCCATGAGCCTGCAGGTACTAACCCTAACCAGTGTGAAACCAGCCTTTAAACCAGTTTTAAACCAGTGTGAAACCAGCTTTAAACCAGTTAGAAACCAGTGTGAAACCAGCTTTAAACTGGTATTACTGTGTGTGTTGCAGGACGGTGAAGACGCGGCTCAGTTCGCCAACAGAGTGAAATCTGCCATCGCTCATCAGGGCGGTCTGCTGGATCTGGCCTGGTGAATACGGCTCCTTGATCGTTGATCACTGCAATATCTGTAATATCGATATGATTTATATATTTATATTTATTTATTTAACTCGTTGTGTCAGGGACGGAGGGCTGAAGCGAGGGAAGGTGAAGGACTCATTTAAAGAGGAGCAGCAGAAGATGTACAGCAGCATCATCGTCGGGCAGAACGGCGTCGCTCCGAACCTCAGCGCCGACGACGACCTCGAATAAAACACGAACAATCACTCTGAACAATCACATGAGAACTGGATGGACTCAACTGTGTCCACTGAGCTGTAATCTGCTGTTTGTCTCCATTTAAAAGCCTTAAACCACTTTTTATACAGTCTGACATGGAGTGTTGTTTAAATGAGTGTCTCCTGCAGTTTTGGGTGTAATGGCGTGGTTCGTCCAGCAGGGGGCAGCGTCTGACCACACACCAGCTGTTCCTCCTCCAGCTCTCATTCTTTACTGTCTTATTAGCAGCAGCGCAAATGTTTCCATGTTTATAAACCAAATGTATTTTGTGTTGAACTTTAAAACGTCTCTGTGTCTTTATTTTAAATATAATTATATTAATAATCTGAACTCACAAACATCACTTTACAATCAGACTCTTATCAAAGGTTTATAGACGGTTGTTAGTGAGTTATTAATTTTATTGTAAATACTTTATAAAATATTAATTAACAGTTATAAATGAATTATTATCTATTTCCTCATTCATCAATGCAGAGTCACTATTATACTGTATTTATGTATTTATATCATCTGGTTAAACATCAGATCAGTAAATGATGAAATGATTTACACTTAGAGTTATAAATGTTAATAATTCATCAGTAAATGTCTTTCACTCACTATAAGTCTCCTTTTAGCGTTAAATAGTTTATAAATAAATAAATGTTAATAAACATGAAGAGAATTAAACAATAGAAACTAAAGAATACAGAGAAATATGGGATCATTATTTGGCAATCAGCTGCTCTCTGTAGAAATATGGGATCACTATTTGGCAATCAGCTGCTCACTGTAGAAATATAGGATCACTATTTGGCAATCAGCTGCTCTCTGTAGAAATATGGGATCACTATTTGGCAATCAGCTGCTCTCTGTAGAAATATAGGATCACTATTTGGCAACCAGCTGCTCACTATATAAAAATAGGATCACTATTTGAAATAAAGGAAAATAAGTGAGAAAAAGAGAAAATCTGAAAAAGCAGATGAATAAATTAAAAATGTGCTTTTGTTTTAAATAAAGAGGCGAAAATGAAAATAAAAGAATAAAATAGAAACAACAGAAAGTTTAATGAGGAGAGACCTGACTCTGTTTCATTTATTAGTTTTTAATCTTTAATCTTCTAGAAGTAAAGAATCAAACTGAAGAGTCTTTAACAGCTGATCAGAAACATTTAAAACTTTACATCAATAAAACATTAAATATTAAATAATCCTCAATTCTTTAAATGTTTGACTCTTTTTGGCTTTAAAGTCATAAAAGTTTAATAATCTGAAGCTAAAAATGCAAAAAATCAGACTTTAAATGATCCAAGAGGTTTTAACTTTGATTAATAATGGATTAATTATTGATATATTACAGATTAATAACTGCACAGTGTAATTAACAGAAGCAGGTCGAGTGTTAAACTGTTTTTATTTTCAGTCTTTTATCAAAAAACATAAAATAAAAACATCTGCAGCTTCACAAACACTAAAAAACAACATAAAACTGATTATTATTATAATTATTATTATTATTATTATCATCATTATAATTAATTATTCTGTCATAAACTTATTATCTGACTGTTTAAAACTGTATTAATTAATTAAATGTATTAATTAAATATGTTTAATTTAAAGTCTTTACAGTGAATCTGAACTCTAGTTTCTGTTTCTTTATAAAACATGAAGTTAGTTTTTTATGTAACATCTGGAATACATCAGGACTGAATTATTAAATATATAAAATAATAATAATAATAATAATAATAATAATAATAATAATAATAATAATAATATTTTTTCATCTCAGTGAACAAAAAACTAAAAAAGTGAATTTTATAAGAAAGAAAGTCAAAATGAAAAATCTGAATATTTTCTGCTTTTCTGTTGATTTAATTCTGTTATAAACAATAAAATCATTAATATGAATATTCATTAATTAAAAGAAGAAAATCTCTTTAAATCAGATCTGAACATAAAAACATAAAACAATAAAACTAATTATAACATGTAAAAATAAACGAGGTGTTAAAACTGAAACTTAATGGAGGAAACATCTCCTAATCAGATTATATATATTATATTATCTTATATTATCTATATATACTGTACATATTGTATAATATCTGTATATATTGTACATATTAAATCATATTTACTATAATAATGTTGATGTGTTGCAGCTCAGACTGAAGTTAAAGTTCAGACCTGCAGATTAAATTAAACATCACATTTAATACTAATATTATATTTTATTAAACACACTCCGTATATTCAGCTTCCTGTTTCTGCTTCTAATCAAACTTTATATTTTTAATAATAATAATAATCAGCTGATATAAATGATAATAAAACACATTAAACATGTTGACTCTGAAATATTAAACAGTGTTAGAAATGTTTTTATTATTTTAACGATTTAAATAAAGACGAGATTTTAATTTCTGGTGTTTTTTAAAGTTTGAGTTTTGTGAGTTTTTGCTGATTATTGAAGAATCAGCTGATAAAGTGTAACAGAGAGGTGAGAGCGTCTGAGCGTGTTTACTGTGACGCTGCTTTAATAAAGAAAGCAGACACTGTGAAATAGCATGGAGTTATTGTTCCACACACACACACACACACACACACACACACACACACACACACACACACACACACACACACACACACACACACACACACACACACACACACACACTCTCCCGCCTGTAATAACAATCCCGCTCCTTCAAATTGCTCGAACAGAAATGTTTGTTCTCTGCTAACAAGATTGTGAATTATTAATAGGATCTAAAGCCGATTCTATAACCCGATTGTTGAGGTGGGATTCTTGGCGAGCGATGCTGCACCACACCATTTACTGTGATGTATGTGTCTGCACATCTTTATATCCAATCTAATGTGATTCAGATAGATTTCAGAGGGACATCATAAAAGGCACAGCGGTGACCTCGACCGCGGCCGCGACTCCAAACGGACACGAATACGTCTCAATATGTTGATTCGATTTGCTCAATTTTACTTTTACCCCCCCGAGTGATCTATACAAATGCAATGCAGGTACACTAAGTAAATATGAATACATTTCCAAATTGAATCCAAGTGAATGTAGTCCGCAGACGACATCATCTGAAATGGGGCTGTGCTGGGAAGTGAGCGGGCCGACCAATCACGGGCTAAACGACTGAGCCTCTTCTCTTTCTGAGACTCGCCATTAGTTAGAGTGTAATGCCTTTAAATACATTGTTCTGCCATCTATTCTGTGCTGCTGCTGTAATGTATGTGATGCTGAGGAGGTACAATACAGCTCAGAGAGGAGGATCGATAGCAGCAGCAGGGAGGAGGAGGAGGAGGAGGAGGAGGAGGAGCGGTCCTGAACCTCGGCTTCACTGAGACGCTGCTGAGACTCACATCACAGACCCTTCCTGCCTGGCTCACATCACCATATAGTCTTATATTTCTAAATATTTGCTCCCGCTTATAAAAACTGTTTGTTCTTGTTGTTTAAGTTTCTCACACGGTTTCATTTCCGTCGTCGATTCGGAACATTTCACAAAGAAATCAAACATCACAGCGAAACACAACAACATGGAGATGAGATTTTCTGTTCTTTGTTTTTTCTTCTTTCCCATTAATCATCTCAGCAGCCCTCACATTTATCTGCTGACCCTTTGGAGGGGCCCCACCCCTAGGTTGGGAACCACTGGACTAAACTAGCTAACTGTATATAAAGTAGTATAAACTAGCTAACTGTATATAAAGTAGTGTAAACTAGCTAACTGTATATAAAGTAGTATAAACTAGCTAACTGTATATAAAGTAGTGTAAACTAGCTAACTGTATATAAAGTAGTATAAACTAGCTAACTGTATATAAAGTAGCATAAACTAGCTAACTGTATATAAAGTAGTATAAACTAGCTAACTGTATATAAAGTAGTATAAACTAGCTAACTGTATATAAAGTAGTATAAACTAGCTAACTGTATATAAAGTAGTGTAAACTAGCTAACTGTATATAAAGTAGTATAAACTAGCTAACTGTATATAAAGTAGTATAAACTAGCTAACTGTATATAAAGTAGTGTAAACTAGCTAACTGTATATAAAGTAGTATAAACTAGCTAACTGTATATAAAGTAGTATAAACTAGCTAACTGTATATAAAGTAGTATAAACTAGCTAACTGTATATAAAGTAGTGTAAACTAGCTAACTGTATATAAAGTAGTATAAACTAGCTAATTGTATATAAAGTAGTATAAACTAGCTAACTGTATATAAAGTAGTGTAAACTAGCTAACTGTATATAAAGTAGTATAAACTAGCTAACTGTATATAAAGTAGTATAAACTAGCTAACTGTATATAAAGTAGTGTAAACTAGCTAACTGTATATAAAGTAGTATAAACTAGCTAACCGTATATAAAGTAGTATAAACTAGCTAACCGTATATAAAGTAGTATAAACTAGCTAACTGTATATAAAGTAGTATAAACTAGCTAACTGTATATAAAGTAGTGTAAACTAGCTAACTGTATATAAAGTAGTGTAAACTAGCTAACTGTATATAAAGTAGTATAAACTAGCTAACTGTATATAAAGTAGCGTAAACTAGCTAACTGTATATAAAGTAGCGTAAACTAGCTAACCGTATATAAAGTAGTATAAACTAGCTAACTGTATATAAAGTAGTGTAAACTAGCTAACTGTATATAAAGTAGTATAAACTAGCTAACTGTATATAAAGTAGTATAAACTAGCTAACTGTATATAAAGTAGTATAAACTAGCTAACTGTATATAAAGTAGTATAAACTAGCTAACTGTATATAAAGTAGTATAAACTAGCTAACTGTATATAAAGTAGTATAAACTAGCTAGTTAGTACTTTTACTAAATCACTATAATATATAATAGCTGCTACAACCTTGATTGGCTGAATGTCGTTTTTCATCACTTGTTCTTTATTTCTTTGGCTGTAAAGTTTAGCTTTAATATTCAGGTTATCACATCAGCTGTACTGCTGTTTACATAAGATAGGATCTTATTTGTGGAAGATATCGTGTTTAAGATGATCGTATCTTATTCGTGTTTAAGTTATTATTCTGTTTACTAAAGATTTAAACTCACTGAGACATTTATCATGTTGTGTATGCAGGATGTGATCTTCAGATAAATGAACAAGTGTAGAAATAAAACAGATATATGTCTGTGGAGCAGCTTCAGCTACACACACACACACACACACACACACACACACACACACACACCCCGAACCCTCTCAGCTGATTTACATCCTCTAATGAAACCGGCTTTAATTGGTCAGAATTGATTTTTTTTCTCTCTCTGCTTTGATTGAGCTGTGATTGAGTCTGAAGTTCCTCGAGTGCACAACTGATTCATTCGTGTTTAAATTCACGTTTATTTAGTGGAGAAAATAATTATGTACCGGAGCTGCGATTGGCCGTCCGAGAGGAGACCGCTGACCTCCTCGTCCAATCGTCTGGCCTGTTATGAGGACGAATCGTGTCTGTCCCAGTTTACTGAGCTCAGCAGGACTCACATGAAAAATGTCCTCTGCTGAGGTACATGAAGGTGTGAAATTGCAGACTCCTCTTTGGCCTCGGCCTCGTGCCTCAGACGGTATTTCTGCTTTTATTGACAGAGCGGCTGAATCTCAGGCTGATGCGGCCGCCGCTCCTCAAACCCTGATTGCTTTTGTTTCCAGGTCAGATCCGATTCCACCGCGGCAACTTTTCCAATTTCTCAGAGAGCTCGATGTATGAAGACAGAAAGAAAGCGGCTCGGCTGCTCTGAGAGAACATGAACCTGCACACAGATGAACAGAGAGGCTGATAACGGTTCACATGATGAACAATTAATGAATAACAGAAATACATGAACAGTAAGATTCCTCCTGTTCATACTGACTATTAAAAGAGGAACATTAGCTCAGTAATAAATACATTTTGGTTAGATGATGAATTCATAAATGAGTTAAACTAGATTTAAAAGCAGCATCAGGTTTGTTAAAATGTACATTTAGTATTTTTGTTGGTTTTCTAGATAAATTCAGACTGAACTCCGCAGCAAGACATCATGGAGGTTACGCCCAGTTCAATATAATCAATATATTAAAAAAAGATCAATAAGAGAGATTTGAAATGACATTTGACCCATTTTATACCAAAAGACTGACTGCTCCTGAAAATGTCAAATGGTGTAACCACAAAAGAATGATAGATATTAAATATTTGATCACCTACAGTGTGTTTAAGTGGACTTTGTATTTCTACATTTAAAATTTAAAGCATTTTGTCAACATTGAGCATACTGGCATATCCTAAAAACACACATTTCTTTATAAATAATTTGTTACGTTGCAGAAGTGGATTATATTTATTCCACATTTATTTTCCTGCATATGATCAGATTTTTGTTATAAAAACACTGGTTACACCAATTGACACTGAGTTAGAACAATTCCATTAGCTTTATTTAATATAAAAGTTATAATGTAAGATCATGCCTAACTAGTTGATATGGTGTTAGGTAGGAAGGAAGGAAGGAAGGAAGGATGTAAGATCATGCCTAACTAGTTGATATGGTGTTAGGTAGGAAGGAAGGAAGGAAGGAAAGAAGGAAGGAAGGAAGGAAGGAAGGAAGAAAGGAAGGAAGGAAGGAAGGAAGGAAGGAAGGATGTAAGATCATGCCTAACTAGTTGATATGGTGTTAGGTAGGAAGGAAGGAAGGAAGGAAGGAAGGAAGGATGTAAGATCATGCCTAACTAGTTGATATGGTGTTAGGTAGGAAGGAAGGAAGGAAGGAAAGAAGGAAGGAAGGAAGGAAGGAAGGAAGAAAGGAAGGAAGGAAGGAAGGAAGGAAGGAAGGATGTAAGATCATGCCAAACTAGTTGATATGGTGTTAGGTAGGAAGGAAGGAAGGAAGGAAGGAAGGAAGGAAGGAAGGTGTTTTATTGACTATTTACTGTTTTTAAGCAAGTTGAATTATTTGGTACAAAGTTTTTATGGTTACACCACTTAGACATTTTTACCATAATCCTCTAATATATTCTCTCTAAATGGATTAAAAGCAGAAATTTGATGCTGGGTCCACAAATAAAGAATGTGTGAAGTTATTCATACGTTTATTTTCACATTTTAACTCTTTAAATTTAAACTAAACCATCATGCCCCCCTCCCGCTCCCCCCTCCTCCCAAACCCTGATACAACTTCATCAAATGAATAATCATATAAATGTCACGGTTCATTAATATGAAATTATCTTAGCATGAAGATTAATTGCATTAAACTTATGAAAGTGTGTTTTTGTGTGTGGCTGTGGGGGGGGGGGTGGGGGGGGGGATGATGGATGATGAGAGCGCGGTGATGAATGGAGAAAGCAGCGGAACTAAATTGAAAGTGTACTCATCCGTTCTCCCCCCGAACAACTAATGATAAATTGAGCATGTCCCGTCCAACAATACCACGCTCAGGTTTAACACCGCCCCCCCGGTCCCCCCTGCCCCCCCACCCCATCTCAGCCCCCCCCCCCCACACACACACAGGCGACGGACGGGTCCAACATGAGTCTTGATCTCTGCTCGACGTCTTGTTTGATTTTCTACTAATCAAACAAACGGCGTCTTTATTCTCCTTCTTCTCTGAATGTGATTTATATGTGATTATTTTACTGTGAATAAAACCCTGATGATGTCACAGTGATGTCACAGTGATGTCATCAGGGTAATTTTTTTTCTTCTTCTCTGACAAAGTGAATAAAAAGGTGTAAAACAAACGTGGCAGCTCTAATAAAAGGAATGCTCCAGTTGCATTGTGGGAAATGTAGGATTCAGGAGATCAACCTTTTCTGGACTCGACGTGTCTTTGCTTTAATAAATATCATAAAAATTAAAGCTGCACGCAGCGATGACCCGATCACACCGAGTTAATTATTGGATTAAATCTCCACATTTCAGCAAATTCAAATAAAAATGGCCGACTTCCTGTTGGACTTCGGGTCTGGGCCCAAGAGACTTTTTTGTGCGTCTGTTCATGATATATGTGTGTACCAAAGTTTGTTAGTCCGCGTCAGTCTGGAGTCAGGGGCTCAATTGTTTAGTTCATCTTCAATGTCTTGAGATGATTCTGAGTGACTTTGAAGTTGTTCGAATTAAATTTCTCTGAGGAGCTCGTTAAAGTACGATACGTGGAAATCGCAAAAATGACGGTAAAAACTAAAATTCAAATAAAAATGTCTGACTTCCTGTTGGAGTTAGGGTCTGGGTCCAAGAGACTTTTTTGTGCGTCTTGCCTTGGTGTACATGTGTTCAAAATTTCGTTTGTCTACCTCAATCTGGAGCGAGGGGCTCCATTATTTAAATCAGCCTAGGGGGCGCTGTAGAGCTACTTTACAATGCTCATTTCTGCGATCCATAAAATATAAAATTTTTCAGCGAGTTTTCGGACCTATTTAGTCTCAGAGTCAGTAGAGACAGTTTGGATTCTAACAGAGTTACAACCTCCTCGGGTAGAGCTGTGAAACCTCGTATGTCCAAAACTAACCATGTGAGTTACGAGGTTCGTGTTTCCATTACAAATAAACTTCAGTATATTAATATAATTAATATAATATTTAATAAATGCTGAGAAGAAGAGTGTGAACATCATGTTACTGCAAAGTAAGAATCATTGCATTGTCTGAACCTTTACTGTCATCTGGTATAAACCGTGTTTTTACTGCACATGACAATAAACTTCTAACAGCTGATTTATGACTGTTAACGGAGAATATCCGACTTTTATTATTATTATTATTATTAGTATTATTTTAAAATGTTTATAAAGACACTTCATTAAACTTGCTGCAGAAACCAGAAACATGTGAGAGTGCAGAGAGGAGCTAACAGCTGATTTAACATGTGACATCATCAGGATTCGTCCTCTGAGGATCACGAACAACTAAATATTACAGACTAAATAAAACAGACAGAAAACATTTAATATTAATTTATATTAATTTATATTTATATAATCAGCTGCATCAGAGGACAAGAACGTTTGTTTAAACTCAGCCTGTGTGTGTGTGTGTGTGTGTGTGTGTGCATGTATGTGTGTGTGTGTGCGCATGTGTGTGTGTGTGTGTGCATGTGTGTGTGTGTGTGTGTGTGTGTGTGTGTGTGTGTGTGTGCGTGTGTGTGTCTGTGTGTGTGTGTGTCTGTGTGTATTTTCTTTCTTCTTTTATTTAACATCTAATCGTCTCTCTCGTCCCTCAGCGATCGATGACTTTAATTACTTTTCTAAATAACAGAAGCAGCTTTTAAACATTAATTGCCAGAATTTTATTTGTTTGTTTGTTTATTTATTTTAACTTTGTAAAAACTAAAATAAGGGTTAGGGTCTCAGATGATCAGACCTTTATTATTATTATTATCATTGACAGTTTCTATAATATAATGTTCAGTGTTTAGCTTTAGATGTTTTTAAACCTGTCAACAAACTTTATGTCTTTTTTCTCCAATTAATAATTAATGTGCACAAACTTCAGAGATGTTGTGTCCTCCAATAAAATAACTTTCATTTAATGGACATTAAAAGGTAATACTCATTTTATTTTGGTGATTTTGTGCCCAAACAAAATGTGTTTAAATGACAAAAAATAAACCAGACTTCAAACTGAAGAAGTTAACTAAAGTAAACTAAGAGAGGCAGGATGAGAGCAGAGCTGTGGCTTTCTAATCTGACAGAGAGGAAATGAGGAAGGGCTGAAAATGAAAGGGAAGCTGATGATGATGATGATGATGACGAGGGTCAGCTGTGGAAGAGGTGAGGAAGCTCAGGTGAGAGGAACGAGTTGATTGCAGGTCAGAGGAGCAGCAGAGTCCTGATCAGCTGATCCTGAGACTGATTAGAAATAAAGACAAACTCTCTTCATTTAAACTCTGAACATGTTGTTAAAACAAGGAGTTAAAGTGATGTTTCCTGTTTCCTGCTTCCTGTTTCCTGTCTGTCGTCTCTTCACACAAACAACCGTCAAACAAAATCACTTTGATTTGATTCTAACTTCATATTTTGGCGAGTCGATGTTGCCTGTCCTCCGTCACAGCGCTCACTTCCTGATCACCGTCGTCTCTGTTGGGACGAAGGTTCATCTCTTCTTCTTCCAACCAGCCGCCGCGACGCTGCGACGTTGCCTCCGCCAGCAGCAGCATCATCACCGCCAGCAGCATCATCATCATCACCAGCAGCACCACCAGTAGCAGCAGCTCCAATTTCATTCTGAGGGAAAATAATGAAATAAATAAAGAGTCAGCTGAGCGGAGCAGCACGCTCTGCAACTTCTCTGCAGAATGAATACTTTTTAATTTGTGAGGCTGGGATGGCCCCGGGCCCCCGGACAATGTTGATGGATGATGTTTTAATGCTGCTGAATGTTATTTTTACTGAACAGGGAAAACTATAAATTTTTACTTCATTGGCAATGATTGCGCCCCGTGCATAAAGGCGCGGCGGCTGTGCGCTGCCCATGAATAATCGCCTCTCGCAGCAGATGTTACTCTGCAGAAACCAATTCCTCGGATAAGATTTGCAGAAGATTAATTGTCTACAGCTGTTTCATGGCCCGCTGCAATCTTAATACATTTATGATAAGTTTAAAAGCTCACAGGAGGCAGCGGAGCCTCTGGCGCAAGGCTGCCGAGAGAAAGGAAGGCTTTATTCTTACATCTGGATTCATATCGTCCGTCAGACTCATCATTAGCCTTTATGCAAGCCGACGAAGAGGCCGGCCGTCATTACTGCCAGATGCAACAGTGTCTCCCTCCTCTTCCTTTATCCTCTCCTCAGGCCCCATATTTTCATTTCTCCCGTTTTTGACTGACTGAATTATTCAGATTTGTGCAAATGAGTTGTTTTCATTTTTCTCTCCTGGAAGTGGAAATTGAAAGTGACCTAGCGTGACCTCCATCTATTACTCAAGCTAAATTGCAGTGAATGTGCAGTCTGGATCATTCTGAGCATGCAGCGGCTTTGTTAACCTGCTCATACGCAGCATCTGCACCAGTGTTACGAGCCACACTGCCGCCTTTTATAAAGCCCCATTTAAATATTCTCCACAGAACAAAAGCAATCATGTTGGGAGCGCGGCGGCGGGTCAGGGGCCGCCGACCGACAGGCCGCTTGGTTAAGGTGAGTTTTTGAAGAACCATTTTAGGCGCTTAAAAGTTCCTGACACCGACAGAGAGGACATGAATGCTCGCAGGCTTTCATTTGCTGAGCATTTAACCCTCCTCCTTTCATCGCGGCTCAGATCATTTAACGGCGAGCAGCTTTCTCTCTCGGCGGCCGGCGGATCGTCCACATCCATTATTTATACGTGAATCATCTCTGAGATTGAAACCTGCAGACACCTGAGAGCAGAGCTGAAAACATTCATTTATTAATCGATTAATCGACAGATAAAAATCACCTGCACACATTTTATTGTTCAGTCTTTGTTTAAAAAAAAGAGAAAAAACTCACTAATGTGGCTGTTAGGACCTTTACTGTGTAGGGGAACACAGGAAGTAACAAAGGACCAAACTGTACGAGGGTTTAAGAACAGAAACCACGCAGGTCAAAGGTTTGCTGATGAACCAGTTCATTAAAGAACGAGTTAAAATACAATGAAATCATTTGGGTTAGGGTTAAGAACTAAAATAAAATGTTTTCTGTTGATTATTTTTGTGTTTCTGTTAAATGCAACATGATGTGTTTTTACTGCAAAATGAAACAAACATACAAAAATATCTGCTCACTGTAATAAAAAGGGTTTATATCATAAACACACAAATACACATGAAACAGACGGATCAGTGATAATAAATGTTGGTAAGATGATGAATCCATAAATCAGTTAAACTAGATTTAAAAGCAGCATCAGGTTTGTTAAAATGTACATTTAGTATTTTTGTTGGTTTTCTAGATAAATTCAGACTGAACTCCGCAGCAAGACATCATGGAGGTTACGCCCAGTTCAATATAATCAATATATTAAAAAAAGATCAATAAGAGAGATTTGAAATGACATTTGACCCATTTTATACCAAAAGACTGAATGCTCCTGAACATGTCAAATGGTGTAACCACAAAAGAATGATAAATATTACATATTTAATCACCTACAGTGTATTTAAGTGGATTTTGTATTTCTACATTTAAATCTTAAAGCATTTTGTCAACATTGAGCAGAACGGATCCTAAAAAACAAAAATGTTTTCATGTAAAATTTGTGAGAAAACAAAAGTGTATTATATTTATTCCACATTTATTTATCCTGGTTACACCAACTGGACAGTGTGTTACATCATTGAGGCAGACACAGGACACACGGTGAGAAGTGGACGTTTTAAAGAGATCATCAATATCCTGATCACACACACACACACACACACACACACACACACACACACACACACACACACACACTCACACACACACACACACCCACCCACCCACCCACCCACCCACACTCACACACACACACACACACACACACACACACAGACAGAGACACACACACACACACCCACACCCACACACACACACACACACACACATAGACACACACACACACACACACACACACACACACACACACACACACACATAGACACACACACACACACACACACACACACTCACACACTCTCACACACACACACACACACACACACACTCACACACTCTCACACTCACCCACACCCACACACACACACACACACACACACACTCACACACACACACACACACACACACACACACACACACACACACACAGACAGGAAGTGGCCATAAATAATCTGCTAGCCGCCTCGTCCCTGCAGCACCTCAGACATCGAACATGACATAATACGCTGTAATAAAACAAAACCTTCACTTCATAAATTTGCATGATTTATTTATAACGGAGCGTATGGAATAAATTCAGCATCATAAATATGCAAAAAACAACACATGGAAGCATTTCCCGCCGCATAATTTTAATTTATTCTCATGTGATGATGGGATTTAATTACTAATTGGTTTCTTTCTCTCTCGTCTCTGTGCTCATTAAGGAATTTGTGTTAATGAACTGAGCGTCTACCTTTTTATCCCGTGTTTTAATGCACAGCGCTCACAGACTGGAGGAGCATCTCACAGAGCCGGAGGAGCATCTCACAGAGCTGGAGGAGCATCTCTCAGAGCTGGAGGAGCATCTCACAGAGCTGGAGGAGCATCTCACAGACTGGAGGAGCATCTCACAGAGCAGGAGGACCATCTCACAGAGCCGGAGGAGCATCTCATAGAGCCGGAGGAGCATCTCACAGAGCCAGAGGAGCATCTCACAGAGCTGGAGGAGCATCTCTCAGAGCTGGAGGAGCATCTCAGGCCCGTCTCATAGAGCCGGAGGAGCATCTCTCAGAGCTGGAGGAGCATCTCAGGCCCGTCTCATAGAGCCGGAGGAGCATCTCAGGCCCGTCTCATAGAGCCGGAGGAGCATCTCAGGCCCGTCTCACAGAGCTGGAGGAGCATCTCACAGAGCCGGAGGAGCATCTCACAGAGCTGGAGGAGCATCTCACACCCATCTCACAGAGTCGGAGGAGCATCTCACAGAGCTGGAGGAGCATCTCACAGAGCAGGAGGAGCATCTCACGCCCCCTCACAGAGCCGGAGGAGCATCTCACAGAGCAGGAGGAGCATCTCACGCCCCCTCACAGAGCCGGAGGAGCATCTCACAGAGCTGGAGGAGCATCTCACGCCTGTCTCATTGCTCCTGCTGCACAGAGCTGGAGGAGCATCTCACGCCCCCTCACAGAGCTGGAGGAGCATCTCACGCCTGTCTCATTGCTCCTGCTGCCTTTATTTGAGCAGCAGCAGGAGGCGGAACAGTGGCACACCTTCTCTTTGTACAAACAGATAGCTGTCACTGTATGAGGAATAGGGCCGCTCCTTAACAAATGCCTCATTCTCAGCAGATTATTTACTTTTAATGGGCGGGGGTGATGAGAAAAGCACTTAATATGTGCCTACACGAGGTGTGATGTATGGGGTCACGGTAGCAGCGGTGGCACCGCCCCGAGCTGCTCGGCTGAAATAAATCTATCAGCGGCTGCAGAGCTTTAACTCACTGTTAGAGCAGGAATGTTGCTCTGTGACACAGCTCAGCTCCCACAGGAGATCAGCCTTTACTTCTTCTATCATTTATGTGTTTCTGAAGTGAAGAGACACAAAGAAATCAGACGCCAGCATCTATATTCTCCTTTCCTCTGAATAATACAGTGTGAATGTGTTAACCCTTCGTAGGTCTGCTCAGCTGTTTGTGTCACTAACTAAAATCTATTGAACCCGTTTAACTTTTAGGTCAATGTTTAGCACAGACAGACCATCAGATTGTGTTATGGTTGCTGTAAAACATCACATTTAGCTCAATAATGATGAAAAATCCAAGAAATAAATCCATGTTTATGTTGTCATGGCCTCAAAGAGGAAAAGCAGAGAAATGATTCTTTAAATAGCAAAGAGTTAAAGAATCCACAATGCTCTAAAAAATGACTTAAATCCAACATCACATCTTGATGAAGGAGGAATTATTAAAGTTAAATCTTTACTGATGTACAAAATGTAATGACAGTCAAACCAAACCATTGACTCACTGTGTTAATCATCACAGCAGCTGATCATGTGACTCAGTAGAGTGTTTGAGGCCCGTCTGCCTGTATGAACTCCCAACAACGTCTGGGCCCACTAGAGGATGTGGGGCCTTCATGCCTCCTCATGGAGTCTGTTTGGGTCAGAAACATGCAGCCAGCAGAGCTCATGTTTTGGGCTGAGGCTCCTCCTGTTCCTCCTGCTGCTGGGTCGATGTCCTGCTCTCCTGGGTCTCCTGGTGGAACGGCTGCTGTCCTGGTTTCTCCTGGTTCTCCTGGTGGAACGGCTGCTCTCCTGGTTTCTCCTGGTTCTCCTGGTGGAACGGCTGCTCTCCTGGTTCTCCTGGTTCTCCTGGTGGAACGGCTGCTCTCCTGGTTCTCCTGGTTCTCCTGGTGGAACGGCTGCTCTCCTGGTTCTCCTGCTGGAACGGCCACTGTCCTGGTTCTCCTGGTTTCTTCTGGTTCTCCTGGTGGAACGGCTGCTGTCCTGGTTTCTCCTCCCTGCTCTTCACTGTGCTGGCAGACTCAGCAAACCTTCCTGGAGGAGCTGGACTAGCTGCAGGTAGCGCCTCATGCTAGCAGAAGAGACGAGGACGTTAGCAGAACACCAAACTAGAGAAGAAGCAGAGAGCAGATGGGGGGGGGGGGGGGGGCATGGAGAAACACTCCCTATTTGGGGGGTTTCCTGCTTTTGCCTCTCTGTTGTCACAACATGTCATCATTATCCTCCTCAGCTTTATGAAGCTTGTTGAGTTTCAGCTCATTGTTTATCTGTTCTTCTTCTTCTGCATCAAACAGGAGCTTTCAGAGAAGAAGTAAATATATCAATAAAAAGCCGCTCTACTCTACCTGCTAACAGACACAGTTATCTGCAGACTAGCTGCTGAACATCGTGGAGCGTTTAGATATTTCCCTCAGGAGCTGGTGGAGAGTAAACACAGAGCTAAAAGAGAGAGAATACTGGACTTTAAGCAATTTCAACAAGTTTGAAACAATAACGGACCGATGATCGAACCCTGAGGAACCCCACAGGCTATTATTATTTTTAATTATTATCAATGTGATGATTATATTGATCAATCACTGCTGGATGTGGAAATAAACTTGAAAACTATTAATTATAGACGAAGAAGTCATTTAATGGCAGCTTAACAACAAACTGCGATTAGTCAATTAATCAATTAATCAATATTTATTATTTTAGTCTTTTTTTTTAAGCAAAAACACCCCAAAAATAGACAGTTTCCTCGATTCTTTGTGTTCTGATTTTAACCTCAAACATGTTTTGACTAACTCCTGTTGGTTATTATCTTATTTACATTAATTAAAATCTTGCTCACTTTTTATTTAACAACTACTTTTATACAAACAGATAAAAGGAGCTGTGTATAAAAATTAAACAGGCAATGCAAAAATAATAAATATTGTCTTGATAATAAGTGTATGATAATCATTTTAGTCCCATGATGGCAAAGAATAAAAAGAGCATCAATAAAAAAGAATAAATAATAAGTAAATAACTGCAATAAAAACTCTATTATAAACAATATTAGATGATTTACTTTGTTGGTAATTCATTTTTCTGTCCTCATCTGTTTCTGTGAGTCTTTAAAACACAGTGTTTGTTGTATGATTTTAATATTTTATTATTATTATTATTTGAGTGTGAGACAGGAACAGGAAGTGGTGTGACAGCGGCGCAGGATGAAATATGTCCCCCTCTTCGGCCGCCGCTCCTCCCTGACAAGACGTATACGGAGGATTTAAATGGTGCCATTTATTTGCCATTTGGTGTTATTAATATTCATGATCAATCATTAACAACGAGGCGCCAAAGAGCCACTATAGTTCTGTGCTTTATGATGGTTATTAATGACGAGCGCTTACTTCTTCCACTCATACGGCTCTGAACTCTTAATGATCAAAAGTATTAATTCCCCCACAGTATTCCTTTATTAATATCCTCCATGGAGATAAAAAGTAATATTAATGTAAGGCCAACATAAAGACAGAGTCATTATTTAAGTCCTGTCATCGTTTGTCTTATTTAAATACGGCTCGTGATAAGGCTTTATTTTAATTTAAATAAAGACATTAATTTCTTTAATGCTGAGTAATCAAAGCAATATTTTGCGGTTTAACTGAAAATCTTGTTAAAGTGACCATAAATCTTTTTTAGGAATTACCGGTCGAGCATCAGCCGTGATTACAGTCGTATTATCTGTAACGCAGCAGCAGCACGAAGGAAGAGACGATGTGTTCAAGTGTCTTTAAAACGCGTTGGATGAGCTGCAGTTATTTACGTCTTTTCTTTTTAAATCAAACACAGACTGAAACAGACGATCCAACACAGGCTGAGCTGGTTTTGACCTGGTTCTGAATCCGGAACCGGTTCTACTGAAATCACAGACTCCATTATTCTCATTCACTGGATAATAAACACTGAATATTTCACTCAGCAGCAATCAATCAATCTTTATTTTATAAAGCGCCAAATCACAACAGAGTCATCTCAAGGCTCTTTCCACATAGAGCAGGTCTAAACCGAACTCTTCAGGTTTCATTTAAAGAGACGATCCAACACAGATTGACCTGGTTCTGAATCTAGAACCGGTTCTACTGAAACCACAGACGTTTAAATCTCTCCATTATTCTCATTCACTGGATAATAAACGCTGAATATTTCACTCAGCAGCAAATCAAGACTTCTGTCACTAATCATCACTAGGACTCCATAGATTTTAAAGTATCGATACCAACTAGCATCTGGGTTTTTCTGGTAACATTAGTTTTTGTTCTAACTCAACTAGAACCTGATCACATTTCATTTTGCTCTTGCAGCTTTCTGCTCGTCCAAACTCTCCATTAAGACACAAAACCCTCATTTAAATCCTGCTGTCTGCTCCTGTTGCTCCTGTTGTCATTAAGCAGTTATTCTCAGTAGATCAGCTGCAAAACACACAATAACTAAACACACAGTCTATCACACTGTGCTGCTGTTTAGTTCCTTTATTTAGGATCTGGCCCTCAGAGGAGTAACTGTTTCATTGTTGACTGTAGATGCATTGAGATCATTTATGGTCGTAGAGTATTCATGGTTCTCTCTGTGAAGGGTTAGAGACGATCCACAGAGGACAGTTTGAGTCGAGGTGATAAAACTTTGATTCTCCTCAGATGAGTTTCAACATCCCAAACACTTCTCTAATGATGACGAGTCCGAGTCATGGTGAATTTGATTTAGCGTGCTTAGTTCAGCGGCCAAGATCAATCAATCTTTAACTGGTTTAAACTGGTTTCAATCAACCGATCTTTATTTATAAAGCACCAAATTACAACAGAGTCATGTGAAGGCTCTTTCCACATAGAGCAGGTCTAAACCGAACTCTTCAGGTTTCATTTAAAGAGACCCAACATTCCCACATGAGCAGCACTTGGTGACAGTGGAGAGAAAAAACTCCCTTTAACAGGAAGAACCCTCAGAACCAGACTCAGAGTGGGAGAACATCTTTTAACAGGAAGAACCCTCAAAACCAGACTCAGAGTGGGAGAACATCTTTTAACAGGAAGAACCCTCAGAACCAGACTCAGAGTGGGAGATGTCTGCCTGGACCGGTTGGAGTAGAGAGGAGAGAGAGGAAGGAGAGGAGAGAGAGGAGAGAGAGAGGAAGAGGAGGAGAGAGAGAGAGGAAGGAGAGGAGAGAGAGAGGGAGAGGAGAGAGAGGAAGGAGAGGAGAGAGAGAGGGAGAGGAGAGAGAGGAAGGAGAGGAGAGAGAGGAAGGAGAGGAGAGAGAGGAAGGAGAGGAGAGAGAGGAAGGAGAGGAGAGAGAGGAAGGAAGGAGAGGAGAGAGAGGAAGGAGAGGAGAGAGAGAGAGAAGGAGAGGAGAGAGAGGAAGGAGAGGAGAGAGAGGAAGGAAGGAGAGGAGAGAGAGGAAGGAGAGGAGAGAGAGAGAGAGAGGAAGGAGAGGAGAGAGAGGAAGGAGAGGAGAGAGAGGAAGGAGAGGAGAGAGAGGAAGGAGAGGAGAGGAGAGAGAGAGGAAGGAGAGGAGAGAGAAATGTCTAAACGCTGGTTCTCTTATTGTTTTTGTACCTTCAGGTCATATTATATAAAAGTGATTAAAATTGAAGATGCCACCTAAACACTCTGAATGTGTTTACAGTGAAAAACTATTTTAAAAAAGCTCCAAAAGAATAGAAGAGAAAGCTTTACTGTCATGATATAATAAATATAATGAGATTACAGGCAGCGCTCCATTAGTGCTTTAAAACAAATACAAACACCACACACACAAACACACACACACACACACACACATACACATACACACACACACACACACACCCTTCCTTCTAAAAGTCATGATACTCACACAAGTTATGATCTATATATAATAACATGATGGTAATAATTAATATGAATAAGATAATAACTGATACACACAGGTCAATAATTAGATCTGTCAAATTATTAATTTTTTAATCACAATTAATCGCAGAGTTTCCATAGTTAATCGCGATTAATGGCGTTTTGAATTGCGTGTTTAAAATCCTGTTATTTTCCATTTGAAGGCAGTTTTAAGCCCATAATGTAAAGCATTTCTTACCAGAGTGTCTTAACTGGGAATCAATCACGGCTCTGCTGCGACTCCCACACTCCAAAATGGTCCTTTGGTGGAGCTGAGGCTGGCTTGGCTGCACCTGGGTGTTTAGCGTGGAGGTGCTAACTCAAACTCCACGTACTCCGGTGGTAGTTAAACTCCGTTTGACACAGGTTGCATTTTACTTTTGACTTGTCAACTGAAGCGTCTGGAAGTGTTTTAAAGTTAAACAAGCCGTTCAAAAGTCCAGTAGCTCTCTTACTTTCCATCAGCGCGGTAGGTTTACTGCAGGAGGCCACTTCAAAGCATAGCGCTACAGCTAGAGGAGCCGTCTACGGGGGAGTAGAAGGGACAAAAAGGCTTGCAACATTAAAATGAGATTAAAAAAAAATGTACGCCTTATGGATTGCATTAATCTAATCATGATTAACACGTTAACGCTGACAGCCCTAATGAATTGTTTTAATTGGAAAATATTTCCAGTTTGGATCTGAGAGTTAACATGCTGCGTAGAGTTGATGTTATTTTAAGTGTTTTTTTAAATCATGTTGTGATGTAATGTCTCATCATGTGTTTCTGAGCTGAGCTGCAGACAGTCAGTGAGAAGCTGAGTGAGTCTCTGTGTGATGAAACCTGTGAAGTGTCTCTGTGTTGTTGCAGTAAACAGCGTTTCATCAGATAGAGGCAGCAGCACTTGTTGACTGGGAGGTGGGAGGGGGGCTCTGTGGGGGGGGGGGGTGCTGGGGGGGGGGGGGTAGAGAGAGGGTGGGGGGGTTGGGGGGCGAGGGGCGAATCACTAGATTATGCGATGGGGGCCGTGCTCTTGGAAGATGAGCAGCGAGGCCTCAGCCAGCGACGCCCAGCTGCCTTCCCATCATGCTTTTAATAACCTGTAATATTGTAACACACACACACACACACACACACACACACGCACACACGCACACACTCACACACTCACACACACACACACACACACACACACAGCGGCTCGGAGCTGATTGATGGGCTCAGCCATGAAACGCTACAAGCAGCACACCGCCTCCAAACAACTAAACATACAAATTATTAAAAAAGGAGGGGTCGCCCTGCGGACCCCGGGAGGGAAGTGAGTAACCTTTAGTTAAGATGATTCCTTTTTCCAAGAGCAATTTATAGTCTATTGACTGGAGAAACTGTCTTTTCAGATGTGCGGAAATTGTCTTACATACAGATGAGATCAGCCGCTTGACACCGGATTTAAGGTTCAGGCCGACAGCAAATATCACATTAGCTGCTCAGAGAAGAACAGATGATATCACACCGAGTCTCTGCTCTGGACAAACACACACGTATCACCCATCTAACACACACACACACACACACACACACACACACATATCACCCATCTAACACACACACACACACACACACACACACACACACACACACACAGACACACACACAGAGACACACACACACACACACACACACAGAGACACACACACACACACACACACACACACACACATATCACCCATCTAACACACACACACACACACACACACACACACATATCACCCATCTAACACACACACACACACACACACACACACACACACACACACAGAGACACACACGCTGAGACACACACACACACACACACATATCACCCATCTAACACACACACACACACACATATACAGGCACGCACACACACAAACACACATATGTACACACACACACACACACAGGAAACACACACGCACACACACACACACACACACACAGACAGAGAGAGAGACACACACACACACACACACACACACACACATCTACCACACACGCACACGCACACGCACACACACACACACACACGCACACACACATCCATCTACCAAACACACACAGAGACACACACACACACACACAGACACGCACACACAACCTGCTGCACCTCACACACACACACACACACCTGGATGACTCGCTGCCAGAACAGGAAGTGTTTGAGGCCGAAGTCACAGAGCAGCAATTAATGTTCACCTCGTTATTAATCTGAGACTCTAAAACAAACCAGACCCCCCCCCTCCACACACACACACACACACACACACACACACACACACACACACACACACCTAACCCTAACCTGTAACCCTTCCTGTAGAAACAAACGTTCATATTTTTATTTATTGCACAAATTATCTTGTTTGTGTCTGAATCTGAATCTGAATTGCTGACATTAGTATTTTGTCCACAAACATTAAAGTCTTTCTGTCTTTATTGGACAGCTGGTGTCAGAAAGACCAGAGGAGAGAGAGACAGAGGTGCAACAAGGATTCCTTTACCCAACCCTAACCACACATGTTGGAGGTAAATGTCATGCATGTAACCGCTTGGCTCCACAAATAATATAAATTAATATTTTGTCCAGACATATTATTTTGGAAATATTCTGCACAAATGCATTTCCTGTCTGCTCACGTTCATCTTGTTCACCCAAGATTTGAATCTTCTTTTGCACGTTCATATTTAAGTTATTCTCTTATTAGCAGGTTGTTAGCTTCCATCGCGTGTGTCGCCACTTCCTGTTTCCATCCTGTCAAATTAAAAGCATCGTTTCAGCCACCGTACGAAGTTTTAACCTCGTCTTGTTAAATGTCGACGTTCAACCTGCTTCTGGGCACGATCGTCAAATATTGATGTTCTTGTCTGACTCTAGGGTTGCACACACCCACACACACACACACACACGCACGCACATACACACACACACACACACACACGCACACACACACACACACACACACACTTCACAGACAATCCCACTGATTAGAAGCAGAAATCAGGGTTTTTGTTGGTGAGTTTACACTCAGGTGGCGTTTCTCATTACCTCTCTGTGTGGGATGTTTTGACACGGTGGGGGGGGGGGGGGGGCATGGGAGGGGGGGCATGGGGGGGTTAGGAGAGGGGGGGGGGGTCCTTCACTTGCCACTCAAGTCTATCAATGTCAGCAGCAGGGCTCAGCCACACACCCATATATTTGGATTAAACAGTCAGAGTCATTACAGCGAATGTTATTGACCTTTTAAGATACAACTTTAATAGCTTTTCTCTTCCCTCCGCGTGTGTCTGCAGCGTGAAGCTCGAGGGCCGCCGTGCTGATGAAGTCCCCCTCAGGGTTTGCCTGGAATTGGAATCAAATACTTTAGATCCCCTCTTCCTCGTAGGTAATGCCGCCGGCTTTGTGGCAGAGAAAGGAGAAATTAAAGGAAAAGCACACAATGAGAATGAGGAGCAGGCGATGAGGATTACCAGACAGGACACTCATTTTCCAGAGACCAGCCAAGCTAGACGGAGCCGAGAGGAGACGACACCGACCCGCCTGTGAGTCTAAGCTGCTGCACCACCCCCCCCCCCCAACCCCCCCCCCCCCCTCCAAACGGCCTGCGATAAAGGAACAAACCAGACATTATAACAGAAGAGTCAAATCTGTACATTGTGGAACGATTCTCAGAGAAGCAGAAACATTAACTTCACCTGCAGACTGATGTGTTTAAATGTGTTTTAATTCGCACGTTAAAATAAATACAATTAAAAATTAAAAGAAAGTCTGAATATATTTAAAAAGAGTTTCCTTATGTGTTTGTTAGTGTCCATGTGGTTTAGTTTAAATGTAAAGGGTTAAAATGTGAAAATAAACGTATGAATAACTTCACACATTCTTTTTTTGTGGACCCAGCATCAAATTTCTGCTTTTAATCCATTTAGAGAGAATATATTAGAGGATTATGGTAAAAATGTCTAAGTGGTGTAACCATAAAAACTTTGTACCAAATAATTCAACTTGCTTAAAAACAGTAAATAGTCAATAAAACACCTTCCTTCCTTCCTTCCTTCCTACCTTCCTTCCTTCCTTCCTTCCTTCCTTCCTACCTTCCTACCTAACACCATATCAACTAGTTAGGCATGATCTTACATTATAACTTTTATATTAAATAAAGCTAATGGAATACTATTGTTCTAAATATTACATTTCATCTGGTTACCATGGAGACCAGGAAACATTTACATGTTTTAAATGAAGTCATTATTAGTATAAGTCCACTTAAATACACTGTAGCTGATCACATATTTAATATCTATCATTCTTTTGTGGTTACACCATTTGACATTTTGTGGTTACACCATTTGACATGTTCAGGAGCATTCAGTCTTTTGGTATAAAATGGGTCAAATGTCATTTCAAATCTCTCTTATTGATCTTTTTTTAATATATTGATTATATTGAACTGGGCGTAACCTCCATGATGTCTTGCTGCGGAGTTCAGTCTGAATTTATCTAGAAAACCAACAAAAATACTAAATGTACATTTTAACAAACCTGATGCTGCTTTTAAATCTAGTTTAACATGTTTATTAATTCATCATCTCACCAGCTCTTCTATGTATCAGTGAGCTGTGTACCGCTGCTCGTGTTTGAGGGTAAAACAGAAAGCAGTGATGTTGAGGTGATGATGTAGTCTGTGTGTTTGTCTCCAGGTGTGTGTGAGGTTAATATCCTGCCCCTGTCTCAGCTCACATTTATCATCTCAGGTGCGTTTAAGCGCCTCGATGTGTGATGGACGATGACTCACACATATTGACAAACGGCCATTTGTAAATCACAGCCTCATCTGTCCTCTCACTTTATATAAGAGGAAGATAATAGCATCCAACTTTTCTAAACTCGTAACCTTTTATCGGGGGCTCTGTCGCCTCCTTCACCTGTCGAGATCAGCCTTATTGTTTTTGTGTGTGGAGCTCGTACCTGCAGCCATGTCGTGTTATTCACTGTCTGCAGCCATCAGCCTTTTCCAATCTCACCATCAGGGAAGTCACAGCTCTTTGTACAAGTGCCTCCAGTAATTGAATTTGCTGCAGAAATAGCGGCCTGGAAAATTTCATTTTCGCTCCCGGTGGATGATGTGTGTGTGTGTGTGTGTGTGTGTGTGTGTGTGTGTGTGTGTGTGTGTGTGTGTGTGTGTGTGTGTGTGGTCCAGGTATTCCTCACGTTGTGGGGACATAAATCTGTTTACACAGTCACATTGTGGGGACTCGTCTCCCTTAAGGAGACAAAAAGTGAGTCTCCTTAAATATAAATCATTAACTTGAGGGAGAAGACTTAATTTAAGGTCATATTAAGGTTATATTAAGGTTAGTTTAGGGTTTAATATAACTAAGGTATAATCAAGATAAAGTCAGGGTCATATTAAGATTAGTTCAGTATTATGTTAAGGTGAATTAAGGGTTATATTCAGGTTAGTTAAGGGTTATATTCAGGTTAGTTAAGGGTTATATTAAGGTTAGTTAAGGGTAATATTAAGGTTAGTTAAGGGTTATATTCAGGTTAGTTAAGGGTTATATTCTGGTTAGTTAAGGGTTATAATAAGGTACATTTAAGGGTTTAGTTGATAGTTATTGTCTTTATTACAAAATGATTATAAAACTGCGTCTGAGTCTAATATTTAATATTTAATATTTAATATTTAAAGGCAGCGTGTTTTCTTTGCTTCGATCAGTTAAAACCAAATAAATCGTGAGTGACTGGAGTCATCTAACAAATCAACACACAGATGAACATGAGTCAAACTGCACCTTTATTTCCTCCATCTGCCCCCCCCCCCACCCTGCCCCCCCTCCATCAAACCTCCTCCTCCTCCTCCTCCTCTCTGACCCCCCCGACCACCGGTAATCTCTGTCAGCATAACTCTGCTGCAGGCTGAGAGGAGATGAGTCTGAAGGAGGAGGAGGAGGAGGAGGAGGAGGAGGAGGAGGAGGAGGAGGTTTGGGGGGGTGGGGGGGTGGGGGGGGGGGTCAGACTCCACGGCTTGTCACGGTGGCAATTTTCTCCTAAATACCTTCCACAAATAATGGTTTTCAGAATGAGCATTAACAGGGTTGATTACACGAAATGGCCCTTTTAATTTACAGCGGGCCGGTATTGATCACAGGAGTGCAGATTAAAGCGTTCAATGAAGCCAGTGATGAGGTATTAAGCAGCTGGAGGCCCCCGGGGGCCCGAGGGGATCGGTGGGGGGGTGGAGGCTGTGGCCGGGGCTCTGCCTGTGTACAGTTATTCCCCTGTAATGAAGTGCCTCTATGCAGCGGCATGGAGCGGAGGCAGGAAAAATAGATTGAAGATGATGAGCTCTTCAAAGTCATTTCTTGCTCTCTCATTCCACCTCATGCCCGCTGTCTGCTTGTCCCGCCGTCAGCCGCTCCACAAAATGCCTCGGATTTACTCAGCTGGCTGGACCGATGCAATTTTTATGACCTTATTGCTTTTTTTTACCATGGTAATAGTTTTGAATCAATTTATCAATCTGCAGGAGCCATCAGGCATGTTGCCCTCGAAGATCAAGTCCAGGTCATTCCATCATTGCACTCCGGTGCACTGAGATGGAAAGGCAGGAGGAGAAAAATGTACCTCCTCCTCCTCCTCCTCCTCCTCTTCCTCCCTCTCTCCCTCCTCCTCCTCTTTATATGGCTGCCATCGGCCATATGAGAATGCTCCTCAAACAGCTTAGCAAACATGCTCTCACCAGTTTAACCCCTCATCCAAAACCCCCACAATCACAGCGCCTGTAACAGCAGAGAGCAGTGATGCCTTATTATCCGCCGAGGAGCCTCTCAGCTTCACAAGTGCCAGAAAGAGAGAGAGAGACATAGAGAGTAGTCCTCCTCCTCCTCCTCCTCCTCCACCTCCTCCTCCTCCTCCTCCACCTCGTCCACCTCCTCCTCTCGGCTCATCACACACTTTACACACAGCCACATTAATCTGATTTCGTCTTTACCTCATTTTCAAATCAATAACGGATTTATTTATTTATTATTTTTCAGGATTAAAACGTTTAAATGAGGCTTCGTTGTCCTTTCTGTGGCTTCAGTAAATGTCAGTTAATGCTGCGACAGGACGGACGGAGAGCTTTCATTCCATTAAGGCCGAATTACCGGAGGAAGCTGCGTCCGCCCCAACGCCGCATCACAACGCCCCAACGCAACGCCACATAGCAACGCCACAACGCCACATAGCAACGCCACAACGCAACTACATAGCGTGGCGTAGTGGCAGTGTTACAACGCAACGTAACAACGCTACATAGCAACGCCACATCGCAACGCCACAACGCCACATAGCAACGCCACATAGCAACGCCACTACGCCACATAGCAACGCCACAACGCAACTACATAGCGTGGCGTAGTGGCAGTGTTACAACGCAACGTAACAACGCCACATAGCAACGCCACAACGCTACATAGCAACGCCACATAGCAACGCCACAACGCCACATAGCAACGCTACATCGCAACGCCACATAGCAACGCCACAACACCACATAGCAACGCCACAACGCCACATAGCAACGGCACAACCCAACATATCAACGCCACATATCAACGCCACATCGCAACGCCACAACGCCACATAGCAACGCTACATCGCAACGCCACAACACCACATAGCAACGGCACATAGCAACGGCACAACGCCACATATCAACGCCACATAGCAACGCCACAGCGCCACATAGCAACGCCACATAGCAACGCCACATACAGGGTTAGATTAAGGTAAACTAAGGGGTATATTAAGGTTAGTTTAGGGTTAAGTTAAGGAACATTTAGGGTTATTTTAAGGTTAGATTAAGGTAAATTAAGGAGGAGGAGGAAGAGGAGGAGGAGGTGGAGGCGAGGAGGAGGAGCAGGAGGATTAGGTGGAAGAGGAGCAGGAGGAGGAGGAAGAGGAGGAGGAGGGCAGATGTCTTTCACAGGACAGCGCGGTCGTCTCTAATGAGGCTCTTTAAGGCTCTTTGAATTCCTAATGAATAACACGATGCAGCAAAATAAACACATTGCTATTGATCATGACATAAAGGTTTCAAGTAATTTAATAAGCGCTCTGTGGCCTCGGCTGCAGTCTGCTGCCCCCCCGCTGCCCCCCCACCCTCACTGCCCCCCCCCCCCCCCTCCTCTGCAGCATCGCTCTAAACACAGCAGCAGGTCCGGGTCCATGTGGGAAGAACCGAGCCGGAGTGGAAATGTTCCAGACTAAATAACCTGCAGGACGGATCAGCTGCCGCTAGAGGAGTAAAAACCAGCGTTCAGTCTTTATAAAGAATCATAACTTTACATTAAATAACCTGAATCATCTGTTTTAAAGCAGGAAATGAGTTTAACTGGTTAGTTCAGTTCAGTTTACTATCAACGTGTTTTCTGCTGTTTCTGTTAATAATATTTAAGGAAACTGATTTTTATGTGGATTTGAACATTATTCATATTATTAGAAATAAAGAGATAAACCCCTGATTATTAGTGATGAAATAAATAATATGATCTGGTTCTTAGATTCATGCATTTTATAAAAAAGGATTCAGACTTTTTATATCAGGTTAAATGATCTTTTTTCTCTCTCAGGTTTTTTGTCTGTTTTGCATCTTTTGCTCTTTTTGAAATGTTCAAACTGATTTCTGATTTTCTTTTTAGGTTAAAAATGACGAGCTGTTAAATGTTCGATAAACTTCATTCACAGTGAGAAGCTGAGTCTCTTAGAAATTATGATTATATGCTCATAATTTGCAGAAGCAGGTTTTATATGTTTTTATAAGCTACAGATAATAACCTGAAACTCTTTAGACTTTTATCTGCAACACAACGAGCTCCACGTTTCTGCACATGCTCAGTAGCGTCCGCCTGAAACATGATCAGTTATTAGTCTGGTGTTTCTCTTCTCCTGAGCTTATGATTGAGCTCTTTTAAAGCACTTTACATTTTAATGTTTCATTTGCACTCTATGTCCTTTTAATGATTTTAAAGCTAATTTATTATTTTATGCTGCAATCTTATATTTAATGTTCTATTCTAGCATTTTATTGTATGTTTTAATATTTCTCAAATTACATGTTTTTCTGTTTTATGTAAAGCACATTGAGTTGCCATTGTGTATGAAATATAATTAAAACTGCCTTGGTATTGTTTGTGTCTTCATTATAAAGAGTTTGATCACGTTAGTTTGATTAGAAACTGAAGTTACATTTATACTGTAATACAAAGTCAAATGTGAAGACTTTGTTCCTTCAGTGTGAAGAGTGAACACATTATATAATAAGATAATAAGAATATAATATAAATCAGACTTTTATACACACAGTAACTGTTGATCAATTCTTAGTTGGTTTTGTTGTTGTTGTTGTTTAGTGAATAATTATCGGCCTTATTGTCTCTGCTGGTTTTCCATCATTCTTTGGCTGTTAAAAGACATTAAAATTACCTTTATGGTGTTAAAAGAAAACCCCAGAAATGTCACATTAATCCCTCTAATAGTTTCTGAGGTATTTCAATCTGAACCGAAGTGTTGGACCAACGCTATTAAAATGTGCCTCAATCATCCGCTGCACTGGTGACCTTTATTTTGAAGAGTTTTTGAACAACATCAGAGTAAATAGATATATATTGGACACACATTACTAACTATCAGTCCATTGTTGGTTTGAATCAAACATGAAGACAAACTCAGACAGTTGCAGTGATATTCTGTGCGTGTTTGTGAGGTTTAAGGACAGAAATGACGACTGGTTAAAGTTCAGGATGGACTGAGTTATAATTAAAGGATCTGATGTTGAGCAGCGTCTCTTCCTCCAGCGTGTCATTGTGTCTCTGACCTTGTGCAGCACTGAGCCTCTTCTTGTTTGACATGGACCTGGAGGAGGTTCGGTATCAAAGGTCTCCAGATCTGATCCTCATTACCTCACACCGCTGAATTCATCTGCTTCCTGTAAGAGCGGAGGAGGCGCCGCTCTTCATTCCCGCTCTAATATATTGAAATACTATGCAACACGCTTAAGTAATAGATGAGCGCAATCACAGAGCCCAGCTATGATTGATTATTTGATGGCACTTTCTGGTAGTTTTTGACTCGTCCCTGACTCTGTGTGTGTGTGTGTGTGCGTGTGTGTGCGTGCGGCCCGCTGGGTATTGAACACGCGGTGCAGTAATGGGTTCATGAGGCCAAATGTGATGAATATTTAAAATGTAACTTGCATGCGACTGTTGGAAGGTCGAGGACTAAATGATGAGTTCAGCACCGGCGGCGGAGACGAGTCCATAAACAAATCCATCTGATCTTTGTCACGTTGGTTTATGAAATGATTGTTTGGTGTTTAGCATTTAAATCACTGACAGTAAATATGATGTTTGCAGGTTTATGTTGTATTATCTGATATCATCTGCTGCTGGTCGACTGTCAGGCTGGACTCGCTGGATGAATCTGGAAGGTCTCGATGTGACGATCAGTGAAGCAGCAGAGTTACAGGATAGCTGTCAAAACATCTGGATTGCCCCCTGCTGGCTGGCTGCAGTATAGCTCATAAGCCCCGCCCCCTCCATGTTAGCAGATGGGACAAAACTAAAAAATCAAATCAACATACCGCAGATCACTATGCTGATGGATTCATGTGTTGGTTCCCAAAGTTAAACAATAATTAAAGCTGCAAGCAGCGGTGAACAGGCCCTCGCCACCCCATGCACGTCGGTTTACAGATAAAATAGGGCCTAATCGGGACCTAATTGTTATTTTAGGGCCCGATCAACAGCAGCACCAACAAACCTTACTGCATCTGAAGGAATTCTTTATGTCGGTCTTGTTCTTATTCTTCCAAAATCGCACGTTTGTTGGCCTAAATGTCCTGAAAACTCATGAAACTTTGTACGTGTGTCAGACCTGGTGTAAGATTTGATATTTTATGCCATGTTAATGAAAGGAACAAAACTAAAAAATCTAAATACACGTCAATGCAATTTTTCTTCAACCTTCCTGTTGTCTCTTCATCAACTGTGCAACCTTTGTCCTGCTGGGTCAATTTTGATTTCTTTGTACGATGGCGTATTAGAGCCTTATATCTAAAAAATTATAATACTGCCCTGGAGGAGGGTGGGGGTGATGTTTCAAGAAAAAATCTCTGAATTTCTGATATTTAAGTCGAAAACTTGCAAGATAGAAACTCAGATATTTATGACAAATACAATGTCTTATCAAAGTCTGAATGCTGAGGATGATTCTGGTGATTCTGGGTTAAGATAACAAGTTTCTCCTTATTGTTAAATCCAACTGAAAAATAAAGTTTGGTCATTTTTTCCACAGCAGCATAATGCATAATGTTTCCGAAAACTCATGAAACTTTCTACATGTGTCAGACCTGGTAATATAAGATTTGATATAAAAGACACAAAATGGCTCAACAGCGCCTTATTGTTAAATCCAACTGAAAAATAAAGTTTGGTCATTTTTTCCACAGCAGCATAATGCATAATGTTTCCGAAAACTCATGAAACTTTCTACATGTGTCAGACCTGGTAATATAAGATTTGATATAAAAGACACAAAATGGCTCAACAGCGCCCCCTAGAAAACTAAGAAAATTGAGCCCCTTGGTCCAGATTGATGTACACATATGAAATTTGGTAAGCAGATATATCATTTACAGATGCATAAAAAAGTCTCTTGGAGCCATACTGTAACTACAACAGGAAGTCGGCCACTTTGATTCAGATTTTACATTTTGGCGCAATTTTCGCCATTTCCTCGCCTCGAATTTTAACAAACTGCACCCAGAGATTTAATCTGACCAGCTTCAAATTTCTTCTGTGTCATTTTAAGACATTGGAGATGAAGTAGTATGAAAGTCTTTGGCCTCCCTTATACTTGGTAGATGTGGCAGCGTGGCAAAATTTGGAGATTTTGCCTTAAAACAGGAAGTCGTGATAACTCAACATACATTATCCAATCTGCCCCAAATGTCTGTTGGGGGGGGGGGGGGGGGTGTTAGGGTTATCACTGCTTCCAGCTTTAATTAGTATTATCTACCACTACTATCACTACCTACACCATACCCAACCCATCCTACTTTACACCATCTAACTGTCTCATGTTACGTCTATTTTCTTGTATGTGTGTTCGGTCGCCATGTCTCTGTGCCAGCTCTCGTTTCTCACATTATTTCACCAATAAAGTAAAAAAAAAACAGGAAGTAAAAACCCTCAGAGCTCCAGCTTGAATCTGACTCTGATGCTCAGCTCACAAATAAAGTCCACATGTGAGCTCAGAGCAGAAACCTTTAAAGAGGTCACTGATGGGAGATTCACAAAGAGGGTCGTATAACTGGGGTGGGGTGGGGGGGGGGGGGGGGGGGGTGGGGGGGTAATGAAAAGGATGAGGTCTTTAGGATTTACAACAGCCAATCAGGAGCCGGCGTCCTGAGTCCTCCGGCCCGCTCTGACCTCCAACATTCCCAGAAAGAGGCTCTGCTTTCTGGCCAATATTGGACTAATCCTCCCTCCATCTCGCTGCTCCTGGAGGTCAGCCTTAAAAAAAGCATTAAGCAAATAGCTAATGGAATTAAGGCTATAATAATATAGGGATATAGTGAGACAATTCTATTAACAAGATATAAATCATGTTGAGTGTGAGGTAAGTGTTTTTTAATTGATTGATGGAAACGGCGATCCATAGGTTTTCTGGAGACTAACAGCCATTTACCGTCTGCAGCAGAGTAAAAGAGGCAAAAAGGGAGAGATAAGAAAATTACGGCAGGCTGAGGAATAAATTATTCAGAAAAGATAATCATTTTGTGCTGACATTACTAATGTGAGGAAGCATTTAATCTCCCTCCTGTGGGACGGGCGACCCGGGTGAAGGTTTTTATAAAGATTAAAACTGCAGCGTGTTATTACCCACACACTGCTGTCCTCTAATGAAGGAGAGGGAGGCGCTGCAGTGTATTCTGGGAGAGGAGACACATCCATGGACGCACACATGTAGAGTACACAAACACACATTAACATACAGCACACACACACACACACACACACACACACACACACGCGCACACACACACACACACACACACACACACGACCCAACACGAGCCGGACGTATTATAGATGGATTTATTTAACCCTCTTGTTGTCCTCAGGTCAAGGAAGGCTAGGAGGAAGGAGGAAAAGAGGAAGGAAGGAAGGAAGGAGAGAAGGAAAGAAAGGAGTAAGGATGAACAGAGGAAGGAATTTAGGAGATAAGGAAGGAAAGGAGGAAGGCGGGAGGAAGGAAGGAAAGGAGTAAGGAGGGAGAGAGGAAGGAAAGAAGGAAGGAAGCAAGGATGGAAGGAGGAGGGGGGAAGGAAAGGAGTAAGGAGGGAGGGAGGAAAGAAGGAACAGTCAAAAGAGAGATGGGGTCAATTTGACCCGGGAGGACGACAGGAGGGTCAAGAGTTCAGCAGCGAGACAGAAAAACAGAAACAACATTAAAATTAAAATGACTCTAAACTGATTTAACTCTATTAAATCTGACCTCTACAGCGGGTCAGTGATAATAAGAGTTGGTAAGATGATGAATCCATAAATCAGTTAAACTAGATTTAAAAGCAGCATCAGGTTTGTTAAAATGTACATTTAGTATTTTTGTTGGTTTTCTAGATAAATTCAGACTGAACTCCGCAGCAAGACATCATGGAGGTTACGCCCAGTTCAATATAATCAATATATTAAAAAAAGATCAATAAGAGAGATTTGAAATGACATTTGACCCATTTTATACCAAAAGACTGAATGCTCCTGAACATGTCAAATGGTGTAAGCACAAAAGAATGATAGATATTAAATATGTGATCAGCTACAGTGTGTTTAAGTGGACTTATACTAATAATGACGTCACGGTTTGTAGAGCAGGTGGACCTAAAAGCCGGCAGAGTCTCAAACAACACGAACTTTAATAACCTCACAGGAGAAACTCATCAGAAGAGCAGCAAACCAAACCTTCACAGACATGATGAGGTAATCACTAAACAGACACAGGTGAGTGAAACAAGACAGGTGAAACACATGAGCCAATCAACTCAGGCAGGAAGTAAAACTAACTAAATACACAAGGAGAGAATAACCTTTCAAAATAAAACACAAAACTACACCAGATGAGTGTTGGCAAGATGAGTAATTCAAAATATGTTTTTATGGTTACACCAACTGACACTGTAAATGTTTCCTGGTCTCCATGGTAACCAGATGAAATGTAATATTTAGAACAATAGTATTCCATTAGCTTTATTTAATATAAAAGTTATAATGTAAGATCATGCCAAACTAGTTGATATGGTGTTAGGAAGGAAGGAAGGAAGGAAGGATGTAAGATCATGCCAAACTAGTTGATATGGTGTTAGGAAGGAAGGAAGGAAGGAAGGAAGGATGAAGGAAGGAAGGAAGGAAGGAAGGTGTTTTATTGACTATTTACTGTTTTTAAGCAAGTTGAATTATTTGGTACAAAGTTTTTATGGTTACACCACTTAGACATTTTTACCATAATCCTCTAATATATTCTCTCTAAATGGATTAAAAGCAGAAATTTGATGCTGGGTCCACAAAAAAAGAATGTGTGAAGTTATTCATACGTTTATTTTCACATTTTAACTCTTTAAATTTAAACTCAAACACATGGACACTAACAAACCTCACTGACCCTTATGTGTATATAAGTAAAATATATATATATATATATGTATATATGTATATATATATATATTACACAGTTTACCTGATGCTCATATTGCAGATGTTTATTGAAGTAATTTAACGATGAATATTAATTTTCTTGAGCAGGTGTTTCTCATATTTCTGCAGATATGAAGAAGAAATAAAGATATAAGGAGATAAATCGTCCACGTGAGAAACTCGTAGCGTCTCGATCCGGGATGACAAACGCCGCGCTGAGCAGGAAGTGAGCAGCAGCAGCAGGCGGCCGGCGTTATCTCCCCCTCGTGTTTATTACAGCCGGCCTCTTGTTGGCGGCTGACGTTGATGGACAGCTGCTATTAAGAGCCTGTGTGTCCCGGCAGCTGGCAGCACAGATACATTAAATACCACTCTTATTACTTTTCATTGGCTCGGCCGTAAAATATGGCCACTAAATAGTTGCTGCCATCAGATGCGGTTTGATACAAGATTTTAATTTGAGAGACTTGCTCTGCGGCGGCGGCGTATTGACACGCGGCTTTTGTTGAGGCGGACAGTAATGATGGTGTACATGTGTGAGTATTGATGGTCTGTCTGCTCGCGGCTTTGTTGGCTTGTTATAAATGTCTGTGCCTGTCAGGATGTTATCAGAGCCGCCTCCTCCTCCTCGCTGTCTGCTTATCACACCCTCTCTCTCTCTCTCTCTCTCTCTCTGTGAGGCCTCCAGCAGCTCCAGCAGCTCCAGCAGCTCACCGCCATGAAAACAAGATCAGAGCAATCAGAGGATCAGCACTTAGACTCAGCGCGGCAGGAAGCTGAAACCTCGGCCGGATGCTCTCACACAGCTAGATTTATAATTTCATCATAACGGCTAAATCTACAGAGGAGAACTTTGAATTCATCATAAACTCTAAACAGTGTCAGCGAGGAACGGAGGTTTTAATCTGATTAAACTGATAAACTAAATAATCTAATATGTTCCACCCCATCGTGGGTTTGGGTTGGGGTTAGTAGGGTTAGTAGTCTCTCTCACTATGAGGCTGCTTGTCGCTGCACATCTGGAATAAGGGTTAGGGTTGGTAGGGTTAGTAGTCTCTCTCACTATGAGGTTGGTTGTCGCTGCACATCTGGAATAAGAAAGCAGGCGATGGACCCAATAACTAAATCAGTAACAGCAGCAGAAGCTTCACACACAGGTAGAATCTAACAGGATTACCTTCCAGGCTCCAAACATCACCTGTGTTATTAACTTCTACCTGCATGAGGAGCTGCAGACTTCTTTCTTATTCTAATGTGGAAAAATCAAAAGTAGTCACTCTTACTGAAATACAGCAACCGAACACTTCTTCTCCTCTCTTCTTCTGCACCAACAGAACATAAACAGGAAGAATCATGTTTTATCCTCATATAAGAACAAAACATCTGGAGCAGTCTGGACCTCGTTTCCTGCTCATTTTATTCTCTAAAAGCAAAGAAAGAAAGAAAGAAAGAAAGAAAGAATATATCCCATCATATATTCATATAAACATATCACAAACATCTCCAACTCAAAGCTACCAAACTAATATTAAAGTTAAACTGTTTCTTTCTCTTCATACTTTTAATTAATGATTGTTTTATTATAAACTCATTGTGTAAAACAAGGGAGTCAAACATAAGGTCCGTGGGCCAGAACCGGGCCGCCAAGGGGTCCAATACGGCCCGCTGGATATGTGTATAGTATAGTGTCTATATAGTATGTGTGTATATATAGTATAATGTGTGTGTATAGTATGTTTATAATATAGTGTTAAATTTACAGAAAAATAATCCCAATTTTTCACCCAAACGTCTTTTACTTTGAAATTTGACTTTTGCCCCAAAATGCACAATAGTTAAAATACTTAGTTATTAGTGATAGTTATATTTTTGTATAGGTGCTACAGATTGTTTGTCTTTTAAGATTGTTGTATTATAAATAGTTTTATTCGTAGTTATGAGGATTTCCTTTCATGGTTTCTTTAAGTTAGAATATAAAACGTATAACATATTGTATAAAATAATCTAAAAACTAGACATAATGTTGAAATTGCTAATTTTTCACAGTGAATAGATGGTTTATTGTAGTAAAGATATTTTATATATATTATATTATATTATATAGTACATTATTATGTGATGGTTTTACTGGTTCGTCCCAGTTCAGATCAAACTGGTCCATATGTGACTGTTGAACTAGAGCTGAGAGTCTCACCTGTCATTAACACAGAGAAGCTCTTCATGTGAGGAGTTATTGAGTTATTCTACTGAAATATCATCATTACTGGACTGTTGGTGAGTTGATCTGCAGTTTGATATTAAAGTCTAAAATAAAGCAGAGACGCTGAATGAAAGCCAAACAGGAAGAAGAAGCAGATTCATTTCTCTCCTTTAAATCTTTAGTTTGGCTTTTATTTAATTAAACGTTGGAGGAATGTATGTTAGTGTTTGTCTGACTACCCTAACCCTCTGTGTGTGTGTGTGTGTGTGTCTGTGTGTGTGTGTGCGTGTGTGTCTGTGTGTTTCCTTTAATCCTGGTTTTATTTTACTCCTAATGACTAAACATGTGTCCTGCTGTAAACGTCGCTTTATATCTTCCATAAAGCACTTTGCCTTATTGTTAAAGGAGGGCTGCACAGATAAACAAGATAAGGCCTCTGTGTATGTGTGTGTGAGTGTGTGTGTGTGTGTGTGTGTGTGTGTGTGTGACAATAGAAAGTCGTGTCAGACCTCCAAATTACAGCTGATATCAATCCATCCAGCCATGAAACGGGCCCTAAACACTCATCTAATAATGATGTATGGGAGGCGGGGACGCTCGGTCCAGGCAGGGCCGGCGTCTCCGTGGTGACGGTGGGAGGGGGGGGGGGTGGATAGAGGGGGGGGGGGGTGGACATCTGCATGTTGGCTGGATGGCGAGGGGCGGCCGGTGTCACGTCCTCCCAGCTCTGTGCGCTGCATATTAAAAGCTTTATGGAAGCAATTAAAGGAGCGCTTAATGGCCAGGAGTTGGCAGAATGATTGTACAATTGAATTAGCAGTTATGATGGCGCACATTACACCGCGAAGGAAATGCAATTACCTCGGGCGTTTTCCCTCTTCCTCCCGTCAGGTTTTAGCGGCCATGATGTGACTTAATTAGCTCTTGTCACATTCACTTTTCCTCCTGATGTAATTGTGAGACAGCTGAGAGTGGAGCTCTCTGCCGGCCGTCACGTCTCCGTCCTCTGGGCCTTTTTACGCCGTGATGCATCGGCGCTGACTCATCCCGCTGTAATAACCGTAATAAGAATAATGGCAGCACACAGAGTTCACAGCAGATTCCTTTACAATCGCCTCTGCGTGAAGCCGAGGAGGACGAGCTGGTACGACTTTCAGGAGGTCGGATGAAGATAAAGTTACATCAATATATGAATGTTAGCAGCTTTTAAAGGAGAAATGCCTCTGAGTGTGTGTGTGTGTGTGTGTCTGTCTGTCTGTGTGTGTGTGTGTGTCTCTGTGTGAGTGTGTGTGTGTGTCTGTGTGCGTGTGTGTGTGTGTGTGTGTGTCTGTTTCTGTGTGTGTGCGTGTGTGTCTGTATGTGTGTGTGTGTGTGTGTGTCTCTGTGTGTGTGTGTGTCTCAGTTCACCTGTAGTTTAATTAAACGTTGCTGGTTGATGTTCTTCTGCTGGACTATACAGTATAAGTGTCCTCTTCATATCTTCCATTAAGCATTTTGTCTTATTGTTCAAGCTGGAGCTAAACTCACTTCCTCTTCCTCTTCCTCTTTTTGTTAACATTGTCAAGAAGGTGATGATTCTACTTTATTATATTTATTATACTGACTGGAGCCTTTCTGTTTAGTCTCTGACATGCAGATTATTGGCTGAGCTGATATTAGTTATTAGGGATTTGGAAGTTGAAGTGGGAAAAATGTTTTAAATTGAATAACAATACAAATATGAGGAGGATGCAGAGGAGTGGAGCTGGTTAATCTGTAATCTCAGCAGGCCTGATCTGAACTAACAGTGTAAAGTTATAGTTAAAATCTTCACTCGGAAAAAAAAAAAAAAAATTCACTATGAGAAAAAAAATTCTTCACTCGAGAAAGAAAAAAAAAAATTTCACTCGGAAAAAAAAAAAATCTTCACTAGAAAAAAAAAAAATTCACTATGAGAAAAAAAATCTTCATTCGGAC
>NC_070596.1:32223390-32235890 GCF_027409825.1 Scomber japonicus | reverse complement strand
TGAGGTCACCAAACCGGACCCCCTCAACACCCTGGCTGCTCCTAGAAATCCTGTCCATAAAGATTATGAACAGGATCGGTGACAAAGGGCAGCCCTGGCGGAGTCCAACCCTCACTGGAAACAAGTCCCACTTATTGCCGGCAATGCGGACCAAGCTCTGACACCGGTCATACAGGGAACGGACGACCCGTATCAGGGGTCCGATACCCCATACTCCCGGAGAACCCCCCACAGGACTCCCCGAGGGACACGGTCGAATGCCTTCTCCAAGTCCACACAGTGTTGACGGTGCACTGCTTCCCCCTCCTGAGATGTCGGATGGTGGTCCAGAACCTCTTCAAAGCCGTCCAGAAGTCTTTCTCCATGGCCTCACCGAACTCCTCCCATGTCCGGGTTTTTGCCTCAGTGACCACCGCAGCTGCGCTCCGCTTGGTCTGCCGGTACCTGCCTGCTGCCTCCGGAGTCCCACAGGCCAATAAGGTCCTATAGGACTCCTTCTTCAGCTTGACGGCATCCCTCACCGCCGGGGTCCACCAGAGGGTTCAGGGATTTCTGCCCCGACAGGCACCGACCACCTTACGGCCACAGCTCTGGTCAGCCGCTTCACCAATGGAGGCACGGAACATGGCCCACTCGAACTCAATGTCCCCCATCTCCCCCAGAGTGGTGACGTTCCACCTCCCTAGAGCTAGCTTCTGCAGCCAAGGGTCGGACCGCCAAGATCCCCGTCCCCGGTGACCCTCGTCACCTCGTTACCTCTAACTGTACTACAGTAAAGTACTAGTACCTCAAACTGTACTACAGTAAAGTACTAGTACCTCTAACTGTACTACAGTAAAGTACTAGTACCTCTAACTGTACTACAGTAAAGTACAAGTACCTCAGACTGTACTACAGTAAAGTACAAGTACCTCTAACTGTACTACAGTAAAGTACAAGTACCTCTAACAGTACTACAGTAAAGTACTAGTACCTCAGACTGTACTACAGTAAAGTACTAGTACCTCAGACTGTACTACAGTAAAGTACTTTCCATCAGTGTAATCATATAAAGTTTCTGTATGAATATAAACTCAGTGAACAGTTTGAGCAGTTTGAGCAGTTTGAGCAGTTTGAGGTGAGCAGAGATAAAACCAGCAGAGTGAAATCCAGAGTTGTGCAGCTGCTGACTCTGACGGCTTGAAGAAATTAGTGAAGGAACAGCGTTTCATCCATTTATTGTTTAATGCCACATTAGCAATCTGCAGCGTTGTGGCGTGGCTGCCAGCGGAGGCAGCTCGGGGCAGATGGGCCGCTCTGTCAGATAGATCCACTGCCACATTAATTCCCCGCTGCCATCAAACGCGGCAGCAGAAACAGCAGTAACAGCGTGTGATGGCGGCTCGGAGCGCGCTGCCAACAGCTACAGTTCATGCTTTCTCCCTGTTCAGACATTTGAGGGATAGATTCAGATGTTACCTCTCATTAGTATTACTGAAACAAACAGAAAGCACTTACTGTCAGCGTGGAAACACATCACACTCTGCAAGCAGCTCTTTGTCCTCAGCGCTGATCACATGATCACACGAGCCAATCAGATCACCTTTCACACCTGAGCTCATCTGAACTCTGCAGCAGGTTGATGCTCCCTCAGATCTCCTCTTACTGTTTCCTGTTTCTCTGTGGAGGAAGTATAGGAACAAAAAGACTTTGGTACTAAAAACACTAACGTTGAAACATAGAAGATGAAGATTTGACTCATTCAGACGCTGAAGTTTTTTGTTTTTGAAGTAATGAGCGATGAAGTGAACTGTTCCTTTAAATCACAGATATCAGCTGTTAGCTTTAACAGAGTTTAATATAGTGAGTTAGATATTTACTGCTTATTTCTTTCTATTTTTTATATTTAAATACTTGATATAAGAGTAAAGTTGTGTTGATTGTATTTAATAAAGTGTCATCACTGATGCACAGAACATCTTTCACAATTCAGTTCCAATAAAATCTTAATATTAAGATTAAGATTGAAATTCATCTTAATATTGTTAAATCAGTCAGATTTATTACATCTTATAGTCTTTACATGTGTGCAGGTAAGTTTAGAGCTGGAACTAATATTTATTTTAATTATCAGTTAATTTGCTGATTAGTTTCTCAATTAATTGATTAATATTAATATGTATAAAAAGTGAAATGCACAATTTTCCAGAGCAGAAACTTCAAATGTCCAACAAACCGTCCCAAACTTCAACTGTTCAGTTTTTAATAAATCAGTAAATCTTCACATTTTTCGGCATGTTTGTCTGAAAAATGACCAAAATTATTAAAAACAGCTGCTTAAACATTTTCTGTCTATTAAATAATCAATTAATGAACAGATTGTTAATATTTTTAATGTCTAATACGTCCAAACTGATCATCATCATGTGACTATAAAACAATAATCTTCTAGTTTATCCTGCTTCATTTAAGTATAACATTAAATCTCACCATGTATTTTATTTTGAAGTGAAACAGGAACACAGTGTCTTTTCTCTTTAGTGACCCTCTGAACAAAAAGCCGACGGATCAATGAGTTAACAGCCTCTAACGGTGCGTATCGGCCCTTTATCAGCCGCAGCAGAACAACAGTATCTGAGGCCGCAGACATTTGTCGGAGCCGCCGCCTCCGTCTGTCTCCCGCCGCCACACAATTGACTTGTCATGTATTTTCCAGCTAATTAGCTCCTTTAAATCGGGGTTATGTAAGGCGGCCATTGATAAGAACACAGCGCTAAATTGACCGTGTAATGCTGCCATTCATTCAGGGACAATGACCCCCCCCCCCCCCCCCCCCCTGTAGAGATAATCAGGATTAATTAAAGGCTGTTCAGGGAGAGTGATGTTGGGGGGGGGGGGCGGTCTTTATTGGTCCGGTTTCTGTGTGAATGTGACAAGAGGAGGGCGAGTTTAAACAAAAAGGGTTCAGCTTCTGATTTAAATAGAAACAGAACATGAAACGCTTTTATTCATTTAATCTCCTAAAATAACTTGAGACTGATTTAACCCTCACGCTTCAGAGGAACGGGTTTATTCTTTTATTCTTTGGGTTGTTTTTACATTTTAGAGCCGCACAAACCAGACTTAGACAGACTTATTCTAAGTTTACAAAAATAAAAAATCAAATGCATCATTTTAAACATTTTTGTGCAGCTCATACACATTTATATTAATGCAAATATATAATGTTGACCTGTTTATTAAAAATAATAAATGTTGTATTCTTCATATCCTATTAAATGTTCTCCTGGACAATAAGATAGTGATTGTGAATTTCTTTTTTCCACAATATTAATCAAACAGAATGAATGTGAATCTGAGTAGAAACTAATTATGAGTCTGAATATAAACAGAAGAGTTACGATCAGTGGAGGAAAATAAAGTCAGGGCTGTAGTTAAGAGCAATTTTTTTTAAATTGATTCAAAGGTGTATTTATATGTATATATATATATACATATATATATACATACAGTAAAAAGTATATTTGTCTATATGTGTATATTTTAACTGTATTATTATATGTATATTATACATTTAGCCAATTATAGTAAATGTTTAGTGTTTGTTATGCACTGGGATCTATTGAATGACTCATATGTAAAAAGGGTCGGTGTTATAAACTTCAACTGAAAGCTGTTCAATCAGAAATTACTTTACAGATAGATGGTTACTAAGGTGGTTGCTAAGGCGATTGGTAAGGTGGTTGCTAAGGTGCTTACTAAGGTGGTTGCTAAGGTGATTGGTAAGGTGGTTCCTAAGGTGGTTGCTAAGGTGGTTACTAAGGTGGTTGCTAAGGCGATTGGTAAGGTGGTTGCTAAGGTGCTTACTAAGGTGGTTGCTAAGGTGATTGGTAAGGTGGTTCCTAAGGTGGTTGCTAAGGTGGTTACTAAGGTGGTTACTAAGGTGATTGCTTGAAGAGACAGGAGCTCAAACTGCTTCAGACAGAGTCAAGGCCGTAGTCACGATTTTTGAAATACCGAAGTCAAAAACAAGATCACTAATTTAAAAACTCTCCAGTAATATTATTCTGTTATCTGCTGACGGAAACTCAACACAGCTGGATCTGTTCGGGAAGGAAACGAAAAAAAAAACTCCTGGTGGGTTTAAAGGCCTCACTCCACCACCGCTGCTATAGAGACTACTTTGGTTTAGACATGGCAGCGTGTGTGTCGGTATCTGCAGGTACGAGTCACGTGACGGTCCGTTGACGCTATCTTCACTTCACAATGAAACAAAACTTCAAGAACAAAATACCGAGGACGTGAGCTCGGTGGTTGCTACGGCGATGGACAGAGGCTGAAGTGAGCAGCAGAAGATAAATAAGTAAAGACTCAGAGTATGAATATAAAGCTGGTTAGCTGCTGGATGCTTCCTCTTTAACATGAACTCTACATTTAAATAGAAAGCTTCTCCACATATTTAGCCTCGGCTCTTCTTCTGTGGTATTTAGCAGCTGCTTCATACACACCGTCTCCTGCTCGGCTTCCTCACCTTCCCTTGTTCAGAGTATTTCGGGGTGTCCCTCTCTGTCAGCCTCTGTCCATTATTCTATGTGTTTTGAACAGCTGTGTGATTACTGCTGGCTCTCCTGCTTCTCGTCCCTGTGAGCGAGTGGAGCTCCGTGTGCAGCTGCTGACACCCGTCCCAGCGACCCGCCGCCGTCCTCGGGGAGCTGGGAGCTCTCGTCTCCCGCGAGCACAGAAAGCACTTGTCTGTGTTAATGTGGAGCCGGCGGCCGTGACAGCTGACGGGGGGGGGGGGGCTGCAGCCTCCTCTCTGCTCCACACTGTCTATCCAGGCTGGCGGCTTAATTCAGCCACCATTAGCCGGGAGATTTGTTATTGCTCACTTTTAAAGGCAGTGACAGAAGGCATTTCAGTCTCCTCCGCAGGGAATTACAATGAAGGATTTGGCTTCTGCTCTGTTCCCGAATCTTCCCCATCCGACCGGAGTCTGGGAAGTGGCTCATCGGGCCGCTCACCTCATCATTCAAAACACTGTCTCCAATCCTCCCTCATATACTAAACACGGCTCAGAGAGGTTTGTTAGTGTCCATGTTGGTTTAGTTTAAATGTAAAGGGTTAAAATGTGAAAATAAACGTATGAATAACTTCACACATTCTTCTTTTGTGGACCCAGCATCAAATTTCTGCTTTTAATCCATTTAGAGAGAATATATTAGAGGATTATGGTAAAAATGTCTAAGTGGTGTAACCATAAAAACTTTGTACCAAATAATTCAACTTGCTTAAAAACAGTAAATAGTCAATAAAACTCCTTCCTTCCTTCCTTCCTTCCTTCCTTCCTTCCTTCCTTCCTACCTAACACCATATCAACTAGTTTGGCATGATCTTACATCCTTCCTTCCTTCCTTCCTTCCTTCCTACCTAACACCATATCAACTAGTTAGGCATGATCTTACATTATAACTTTTATATTAAATAAAGCTAATGGAATACTATTGTTCTAAATATTACATTTCATCTGGTTACCATGGAGACCAGGAAACATTTACAGTGTCAGTCGGTGTAACCATAAAAACATATTTTGAATTACTCATCTGTCACTGATCCATATAAATATATATTTATGTGTGTGTGTGTGTGTGTGTGTGTGTGTGTGTGTGTGTGTGTGTGTGTGTGTATGTATGTGTGTGTGTATGTGTGTGTGTGTATGTGTGTGTGTGTGTGTTCAAGGAGGACAGAAAGAAAGGAGAGTAAACTAATCTTCATCTTCTGTGTTTCAATGTTAGTGTTTTTAGTAGCAAAGTGTTTTTGTTACCAGCTTGTGCATCATATTATTATTAGTATTATTATATTTATTATTATTATATTTATTATTTCCTGTGTGCTGATGGTATTTTAACCTCCACGCTGTTTAATCTCCTCCTCTCAGGATAAAGTCGTCGTTGGCCTTTCCCTGGCCCTGCTTTAAAGAGCTGGACCTCCTGATCAATGGCGTGATGGTAATTATATTATATTCAGTTAATTTCATTGCTGTATGTGAAGAGGTGGCTGATTCCTGCTGGCTCAGCGGCTCTGACCGCCTGCTGCTGCTGGAGCTGCTGGAGCTGGAGCTCATTTACTAATTGAAAAGTGATCGACAAATCAGGAGCTCCATGACTGGGAATCCCCTCAGCCAATTAACTGCTTCCCCTGATCCCTCACACACACACACACACACACGCGCACACACACACACACACACACACACACACACACACACACACACAAACACACACACACAAACACACGCACACACGCACACACACACACACACACACACACACACACACACACACACACACACACACACATACACACACGCACACATACTGACTGCGTTTGATTTGAAGACACACTTTGGACCAATAGTGAAACCCTGTTTTAGGAGCAGGCAGGTTGAATGCAGGTTGAATGTATGGAAAGCCAAGAGGGTCATAAATCAATATTTGAAGTCAGTTTGTAAAAGTCGGATTAAAAGTGTCTGATGGAGACGACGTGGAGAGAAAAGGAGGGAAAACGTTTAAAAAGAAGACAGCTGCAGCATGATGAAGGTGTGTCACTGTGCCGTTAGTTGGATTTAATGCCCAAGAAATAACAGAAAGGAACTTATGATCAGATGAAGTTTGAATTTCTAAGCTTCATAAAACACCACATGGACTTAACGTAAACCTGATTAACTTCGAACCACGTACCGGGGGAGGCGGGGGACACTGAGTCCGAGTGGGCCATGTTCCGTGCCTCCATTGTTAAGACGGCTGACCGGAGCTGTGGCCGCAAGGTGGTCGGTGTCTTGAGAGCTTGGTCCACATTGCCGGCAATAAGTCAGACTTGTTTCCAGTGAGGGTTGGACTCCACCAGGGCTGCCCTTTGTCACCGATCCTGTTCATAATCTTTATGGACAGGATTTCTAGGCACAGCCAGGGTGTGGAGGGGGTCCGGTTTGGTGACCTCAGGACGCCTCCCTGGTGAGGTGTTCAGGGCCCGTTCCACCGGTAGGAGACCCGGGACACGCTGGAGAGACTATATCTCTCGGCTGGCCTGGGAACGCCTCGGGATCCCCCGGGAAGAGCTGGAGGAAGTGGCTGGGGAGAGGGAAGTCTGGGCTTCCTGCTTAGGCTGCTGCCCCCCCGAGACCCGACCAGGATAAGAGGAAGAGGACGGAACAGAACAGAACTGATTAACTTCCTGTTGTCTCTCTTCCTGTTGTCTCTCTCTCTGGTTAACTTCCTGTTGTCTCTCTTCCTGTTGCCTCTCTTCCTGTTGCCTCTCTTCCGGTTGCCTCTCTTCCTGTTGCCTCTCTTCCTGTTGTCTCTCTTCCTGTTGCCTCTCTTCCTGTTGTCTCTCTTCCTGTTGTCTCTCTTCCTGTTGTCTCTCTTCCTGTTGTCTCTCCCTCTCTCTGCTTCTTGAGGTTTTACTGTAATAAAGAATAAAGGAAGTTAAATATGTTAAATATCTAAAGTCTCTAAATGAGCTTTTTGGAAACCTGCCTGGAAACTTTCCGTTCAGATGTGAGACAGAGGAAACTTATTTATACAGATAATCCTGTTAGATGTGTCATTTTAGTTTTTACTCCAAAATAAAAGTAGTTAGTTTTCAGTCTGGATTAAACCTGATAAATAAAGTGAACTAGGGTGAGGTTAACTGGATTAGTGTTCATGCACCAGCTGAGGAGAGACGGCAGTAACCTTCGATGTTAAAGTGTAAAATAATATAACATGTACGTAGCTCCTCTCCATCTATACCAGGGGGGTCCAACATGAGGCCCGTGGGCCAGAACCGGCCCGCTGAGGGGTACGATCCGGCCCACTTTCCTTTCTGTGTTCTTTTCCTTCCTTTCCTTTCTTCCTTCTGTCCTTCCTTCTTTTTTCCTTCTGTCCTTCCATCTGTCCTTCCTTACTTTCTCCCTTTCGTCCTTCTTTCATTCCTTCCATCGGTCCTTCCTTCCTCCCACCTTCCTTCCTTCCTCTGTTTCTTCCATCTGTCCTTCGCTCTTTCTTTCCTTCTTTCTGTCTGTCCTTCCTACCTTTCTTCCCTGTTTCCTTTTCTCTCTCTTTTCTTCCTTCCCTTCTTATTTCCTTCCTTCCGTCCTTCCTTCCTTCCTTCCTTCCTTCCTTCCATCTTTTTAATGATCCGGCCCACATGAGATCAGATTGGTCTGTATGTGGCCCTTGAATGAAGTTTGACTCCTCTGCTCTACACACTGAGGAAGGAGTTAGATAAATATGATCAACAGCTGATTGATTATCAGTAATCAGTATAAGTGCAGGTTTGCTCAGATGTTTGAGCTCCTTTAGCTGTTCCTTCAAAATAAAAGTCATAGTTTGTTTAATGAGGAGAAACATTTTGATCATTCAGGATAAAACCTGATGAAACTTCAGCATTAAAACAAACTGCTGCTTCTATTCATTCTTTATTTATTCTATTTTATTCTGTTAATTTTAACTGTAATAACTTTAATAACTACTTTGTCTTTTTATTATTAACTGCTTTTGTCTTATTTTTATTGTCTTAAAAGTACAAATGGATGTTAAATATAATAAAGCTTCCTGTTTCACATTTTAAACAAACAACCTGCTGAGAGATGAAAGTCTGGGATGGGGTGGGATTATAGATTAACCTCTGATTTATTAATAATCCTAAATAAAGAAAAACAGAATTAAAAAACCTAAAACACTGAATCAGATAAATAAGAGCCATGAATGAACCTGAGTACAGATTAAAGTGCGTTGGTATTATAACAGCAGAGGTTTTATTATCGTTGAAGGAGAGAATCGATTATCAGGAATCAGAATCGTTGAAGGTTTGATCTGATGTTTGACCTCAGGAAGGAAATGAACTGATCCTCCGTCAGCAGCTCTGACCCTCTCTCTCTCTCTCTCTTTCTCTCTCTTTCTCTCTCTCTCTCTCTCTCTCTCTTTCTCTCTCTTTCTCTCTCTCTCTCTCTGTCTCTCTCTCTGTCTCTCTCTCTTCCTCTCTCTCTCTCTCTCTCTCTCTGTCTCTCTCTCTCTCCGTCTCTCTCTCTCTGTCTATCTCTCTCTGTCTCTCTCTCCGTCTCTCTCTCTGTCTCTCTCTCTCTCTCTCTCTGTCTCTCTCTCTCCCTCCATCCCTCTCTCTCTCCCTCCCTCCCTCCCTCCCTCTCTCTCTTTCTCTCTCCCCCCTCTCTCCGTCTCTCCCCCCCCCTCTCTCTTCCCCCCCCCCCCCCCTTTCTCTCTCCTGGCTGAAGGACGTCCTGATCGTGCTGACGCTGCTCTTCTTCCGTCCCCGTTTTGCAGACTCGTTGCCAGAGAGGTGCGAGAGGTCCGGCTGCCGTTGCAGGGGGGGGGGGGGGGGGGGGGGGACTTGATGAAGCAGAGGAATCGATGGAGCGAGGAATGATGAAGAAATGAGAGGCGGGTTGCAAAAATGAGTGTGAGGGAGGAGGAGGAGGAGAAGGAGGAGAAACTTCAAAGTGAGATGCAGAGAACAGGAGGAGGCATGGAGAGTAATCAGCTGTGCAGCATCACCCTGCAGGCCTGGAGCTCCACACACAGCTACAGGAAATGATCTCATCTGTATTCTTAATTAAAAGCATTTAATGAAGTTATTATGGAGCAAACGTTTCATCTTCAGTATATTAAAATATTCACCTGAGTGCAGAACACATGAGCCGCTCTTCTTCCTCTCGGTCTGAACAATAACAGAGCGGCCGGGTCGAGATGATTGATGAACGTATGGAATCCTAAACGCTCTTTGGTCGGACGCCAGACGGGCCGAGGTTTATTTGTCTTCATATCGGGGGCGAGTCTGTGTTTATGTTCGGCCTCTGGAGGAACCACATGTCCTGAGAAACGACCCCGACCCGCCCGACACAAACACACAGCACAAATATGAAGTTCTGCAGAATCACTGCTTCACATGTCCGAGCTGGAAAAACACCGTCGGACTCCTTCTGTGGGCCAGAAACAGAAACACAGCAAATCTAAGAAGAATCAGAATAACTTTACTGTCTCGTTGTCCTCAGAGCTTCTGGAGGAGGAGGTGGAGGGAGAGGAGCAGGAGGAGGAGGAGGGGGAGGGGGAGGGGGGCTGGAGGAGGAAGGAGAGGAGGAGGACGAGGAGGGAGAGGGAGAGGAGGAGAGGAAGAGGAGGAGGGGGAGGGGGAGGAAGGAGAGGAGGAAGGAGAGGAGGAAGAGGAAGAGGAGGAGGAGGAGGGGGAAGAGGATGAGGAGAGGAGAAGAGGAGGTGGAGAGGAGGAAGAGGAGGAGGGGGTGGGAGAGGATGAGGAGGAGGAGGTGAAGGGAGAGGAGGAGGGAGAGGAGGAGGGAGAAGAGGAAGAGGAGGAGAAGGGAGAGGAGGAGGAGGAGGTGGAGGAGGAAGAGGAGGAGCAGGAGGAAACAGAAACACAGCAAATCTATGAAGAATCAGAATAACTTTACTGTCTCACTGTCCTCAGAGCTTCTGACATAAAACACATTCACACGTTTACAGTGCAAGAATCTAACAGCAGAGTAGTATTACACACAAAGAACAAATTCTCCAAAGTATTTGAAATTGATCTCAAAAACGGTTAAAGATAAAAAATGTAATAATATTTTTTCTATGTTAAACTTTGTATGTATTTTGTACCTATTTATTTAATAATGTAATTTGACTTATAAACCTGTATTTTTTTATTTTATTTTAATGTGAGATGCCAGACTTTGTTCGATATTACCAAAATGTCGACATTGTGACTGTAATTAAACTTCTTTAATAAAGTTCTTAAGAAAAAAATAAAATTCATCAAGTTCATGCAGTAATTTAAAACCTCGGTGACGTAAGAAGAGGAAGACAACATTATATTAACTAGAGTTACTGGTTGATGGAGGAGAGTTTATAATAAATTCAGATTTGATAGAAACAAGAGAATAACGTGTTTGAGTCTAAAATCTGGAATATTTTACACGTTAAAGACTTCGAGTTTGAGTTTAGCTTCAACCAGAATCAGAGTCCTGTTCTCCTTTCATTAGAGGGCGCTCTGCTAACGTAACAGCCGCCAACGTAACAGCTGCTAACGTAATAACTGCTAACGTAACAGCCGCTAACGTAACAGCTGCTAACGTAATAACTGCTAACGTAATAACTGCTAACGTAACAGCTGCTAACGTAATAACTGCTAACGTAACAGCTGCTAACGTAACATCCGCTAACGTGACATCCGCTAACGTGATATCTGCTAACGTAACAGTAGCTTTATAACTCTGCTTCACACACAAGTTGTAATGTCGTAAATCGACGCCACAAATACTTATAGAAACATATTTCACTACAACAAAGCTGCAAAAATCTGATTTAATGGAACTTTTTTGCTTTATACCGAAAACACCTAGCTTTGTTTTTACCCAATAAAAGTTTGACTAAGATAACTGTATATCAGTACATAACTATATATATTATAACTGTATATATTACAGTATATAACTGTATATATAATAGTATGTAACTCTATATAACTGTAGATATAACAGTATATATAACTGTGTATAACAGTTTATAACTACAGTACATATAATAGTATATATAACTGTTTAACAGTATATAACAGTGTGTATAATAGTATATAACTACAGTATATATAATAGTGTATAACTACAGTATATAATAACAGTATATAACAGTATGTATAATAGTATATAACTGCAGTATATATAATAGTATAAATAATATTATAGAATAAGTCTCCTGCAGTCTTCGGCCATCGCAGCGTTTCCAGGCAAATTGATTTATTTCACATTATTAATGAACTTTGCAGAGTTCCAGTTGTCAGGCTCGGCCGGCGGGGGTCAATAACCAGAGAAACTTGATGTTAGTGGATCCGGCTTAAGTGATTCTGTCGCCGCTAACGATTCAATATATCAGGACAAAATGTCAGCTGCTTGTAATATGTTGATTCTGCAGGCTGATCTGCATAAGCACTGCATTCACCCACCGGGGGGGGGGGGGGTTAATAAATATTTCATGCAGGTAAAAGCCGCTGACTGCAGAGATGGACTGATGAAGAACAGGTACAGGCTCTGTGATGCAGATTACTGTTTTAATTCAGTTTATTTGCTCATTTAACCCACAGACACATTTATAAATACAGTTAATAATCATATTTACTTATTTATCTATTTATCTCCATTAAAAACATTTGCTTCTAACACACAGAGCCTTTTAGTCACATATATCATAATGTACATATAATAATACAGTGAAAACGTACATATGCTCCTAACCCTTGTTTTTACTACTATTGCTTTTATACTTATTTATTGTACTTTATTTTTTATTAATGCTTTTTCTTGTTGTCCACCAGCTGCTGTAATAATGTACATTTCCCTCCTGTGGGACAAATAAAGGAATATATGATATAAAATATACACTTATACACTAATATATATATATATATATATGTATGCAGATTCCCCTTAATTCAGACTGACTCTGGATTCAGTCTGGAAGCATTTTATTTAAATT
>NC_070596.1:32188390-32215890 GCF_027409825.1 Scomber japonicus | reverse complement strand
GAAGGAAGGAAGGAAGGAAGGAAGGTGTTTTATTGACTATTTATTGTTTTTAAGCAAGTTGAATTATTTGGTACAAAGTTTTTATGGTTACACCACTTAGACATTTTTACCATAATCCTCTAATATATTCTCTCTAAATGGATTAAAAGCAGAAATTTGATGCTGGGTCCACAAAAAAAGAATGTGTGAAGTTATTCATACGTTTATTTTCACATTTTAACTCTTTAAATTTAAACTAAACCTCATGGACACTAACAAACCTCTCTGAGCCGTAAATCTGATTATTTTCATTATGAATTAATATGTTGAATAATTTTACAGATCTGTGATAAACAATCTAAAAACACTGGAGGAAGAATAATAATATTTTAAATGTTGAGTTTATTCATCTTTTCTACGTCTGACGTGGCGCTGATTGTTTCTGTTGATTTTAAAGGTTCAAACTTTCATTTTTCTTACAATATTAAACTTTTCAAATGGCTTCATCTCTCCTTTAATGTTAGGGTTAGGGCTGGGGGGTTAGGGTTGGGTGGGGGGGGTTAGGGTTAGGGTAGGGTTGGGTGGTGGGGGGGGCTTGTTTTTAATAATATACTTGACACGGGAGCAGCAGTCTGAATTAAACGGCTCCGCCTGTTGCTGCTTTTTATTAGCAGGTGTGAGATTACATTGTTTTGGCCGTGACATCATATTGTGTCCTGGTTGACGTTCGCTCGCTCGCCACAGTCCATGCAAATCCCAGCCGCTGATTTATGCACCTTTCCCGCCGCCGATGGAACATTAAATTTAATTTTGCAGCCGTGGAGCCGAGCCGGCACCTCGCTCGGGCTCGACACGCTGAACCGAGCGCCGCCGCCAGCCGCAGGAATTCATTACTTCCTCCACAATATGCGAAAGCAACATTTGAATGAAACATTTGTCTCTTGTCAGATCGGAGTAGCGTCTACTCTCTCTATGCAGCGGCGCGGGGAGCGGGGGGGCGTGCAGACTGTAACAGAGCAGCGAGAGGCGTCATGGTGGCACGTTGAAATGAGGCCTGTTGGATGTGAGGAGCGGAGCAATCTGTTTCCGCCTGTGATCGCTCTCATTACCGCTCCGTAACCACGGCGACAAAATGCCACAAAGCAAAGTAATGAAATGTATTTTTCTCCTCCGCCTGCTTTAACTACACGCTCCGAGCCTCCGTGAAGGAATAAAACGCTTTATTACTATTTATCTGAGTCTTATACAAACATCAGAGACTCAGAGAGGCTTCACTTATATATTTATATATATTTATTACTTTATTAGGATTAAATGGTTCAGATTTATCAAAATATAACAAAGAAAAACATTAAAAACCAAATAAATAAATAACTGATCTCATCATGAAGACAAACAGAAGACATTAAAACATAAAGACAAATATAATAAACTGGAATAATGAATATAGTAGAAACATGTTGATGTAAAATGTAAAATGTGATTCAGTAAAAGAGAGAAAGAATAAAGTAAAATAAAAGGTGTTATAGTCTACATGAACATTTAATATGTTTAAACAGTCTGAAACAGAGGAGTCAAACTCATCTTCATTCAAGGGCCAATTTGATCTCATGAGGGCCGGATCATTAAAAAGATGGAGGGAAGGAAAAGAGGGATAAGAAAGAAGAGAAGACAGAAGGAAGGAATGAAAGGAGGAAGGAAGGAAGGAAGGAAAAGAAGACAAGGAGGAAGGGAGAAAGGAAGGGAAGAGAAGACAGATGGAAGGAAGGAAAAGAGGGATAAGAAAGAAGAGAAGACCGGAGGGAATGAAAGGAGGAAGGACGGAAGGAAGGAATGAAGGAATGAAGGAAGGGAAGAGAAGACAGATGGAAGGAAGGAAAAGAGGGATAAGAAAGAAGAGAAGACCGGAGGGAATGAAAGGAGGAAGGAAGGAAGGACGGAAGGAAGGAATGAAGGAATGAAGGAAGGTAAGAGAAGACAGATGGAAGGAAGAGAAGACCAGAAGGAGGGAAGGAAGGAAAAGAAGACAAGGAGGAAGGGAGAAAGAAAGGTAGGAAGGACAGACGGAAGGAAGGAAAAGAGGAAGAAGGAAACTGGGCCGGATTGGACCCCTCGGCGGGCCGGTTCTGGCCCACGGGCCTCATGTTTGACCCCCCTGGTCTAAAATATGAATATATTTTATTATTTTATAACCTGAAATGTGTCTGTTCCAGTTCTGTTGATGTATTAATAAAGTCCTGTAGTAGATAACGTTGTTTTATTAATACTATAATGATCATTGAACCTTATTTATTTATATTTTACTCCATATTTTAAGTTTTATGGGTATGAATGTGTATGTTGTCATGGTAACGGGTGAGATGTGGTTGGCTCGTGTGTGTATTAGTGTTATGTGCATATATAATATTTTATCTTATTTTATATTTTAGGCTGCATTCCAGACTCAAACACAGAGACAGGGACAGGAAGAGGAACTCAGGGAAGAACAGTTCTCAAGATGTTTAATCTGTCTAAAAAATCTGAAACCAGGAAATCACAGATCAGAGGTTCAAAATCATTACGCAATTACTGAGACTCCAAAAGACAAAACTAAGAATATATAGTGAGAGACGATCTGGAACAGAAGGGAAAGAGCTCAGCTCATAAACACTGGATGGTAACGAGGCTCAGCTGAATCACATGAGGGGGGGGGGGGGGGGGGGGGGAATCAACACTAAACCTGCCTAAATATATTAGGGTTAGGGTTAGTTAGACTAGTTACACCATGCATGACACCAGCAGAGATGAGGAGATGATGGTTATCAGATCTATAACGAGCTCCCAGAGTAAAACATCATCTGAAGCATCTCATGAAGGAAGCATCACACCTTGTTCTGATGAATTACTCTGCTGCTCTGATCAGTTTCATCCTTCACTGTTCCTCTATCAGCAGCCCTCCTTTGGTTTTAAGCTGAAGCAGGTAGCAGCTCGGGTCAAAGGATGAAGGTACAGCAGCTGTGACGAGGCGTCCACCTCACAGGACCGACCCTGAAACATAGACCAGAGCGTTTTCCAAAGGGTCCCTCCCTCCTTCCTTCCTTCCTTCCTCCCTCGTTCTTTCCTTCCCTCCTTCCTTCCTTCCTTCCTTCCTATAATAAAAACAGAAAGATTAATAATTAAATACCAAGTAAGATAAACAGCTTTCATGCTAATGTGGTGGACAAAATAATAGGAACACCTCCCACACAGGTGTTCTTAATAAACTGAGTTCATCTCTAGTGTTGAAATGATCTGATTTTAAATTTCAGCTTCTAGAGAAACTGTTTTTATCAGTTTTAATCATTCTCTTCTCTTTAAACTGAGTCTGTCGTTTATTTCTGACGTCTGAAACAACTAATGAGAGGATTTAACAGAAGAGGACAATCATACTAATACCTTTAAATAAACGTCCACCACTTTCTGGTTTTCTCAGGAAGCGGCTGGATAATAAAATGTGATTAGTGTCTCTTATTTTAATACGGAGAAGCTCTAAATGCAACTTCAACCTCAATAAATGTGACGGAGCTTTTCAGACGTCTCTGCTGGGAATCAGCTCAATGATCCCGTTCTGTCTTTATTACTGTCAATTCAGCTGTTTATTCTTAATGCACACACGCTCAACGTTAATGTATGCACGGAATATAATGCAATAATTTGTCTGAGAGCATCACACACACACGCACACACGCACACACACACACACACACACACACACACACACACACACACACACACACACACACACACACACGCACACACACACACACACACAATGAAATGATGGTTTAAACTACAGTGATTATCAGGCTCATCTTTGACATTCCCATTCCTGTAAAGCTAATGCTAAATAGCTCTGCATCCCCTCAACAAATTACACACACACACACACACACACACACACACACACACACACACACACACACACACACACACACACACACACACACAGGTCTGAAGCCCCATTAGGAATCAGCCAATCAATACCCAGTGAATTAGAGTGCTACTGATCTGATTAACTCCCCATTATTTTCTACCGGCCCTTATTCAGGATGCACGATGAGAAAAATATCCGACTTTCTCTCTTTCTTTAAATGAAAAACACACACACACACACACACACACACACACACACACACACACACACACTCTGGTTTTTCTTCTTCTGCAGGTTTTTCTGTGACGAGCTGCTCGCTGTCTGCAGGAAGCACAGACTCCTTTTATAGGATTTAATATCTTTATCTGTTTATTTTACATAAATATGAGCTTACAGATTTACTCCAGTCAGCTCCAGAAGACTCTCTGTCTGTGTTTATTTGTGTTAATCTGTCATTTATACTCCACTAAGGACGTCTGAGTTCAGCTCACATCACGCGTCATAGACATGAATCAAACTGTGAAGCGTGGTTTGTATTTAAACCACAGATTCAGTTTCAAGGTGGAAATGAATAATGGAAATATAACAGCAGGTTTTAACAGAGAGGAATGTCTCCACTAACTCAGATTACTGTGATGCTGAACAACATGTTAAAGTGATTATTCTCTGTTATAGTGTTTAGGCCTCATAGTTGAGTTTATTTCAGTCATTAAACTCAAATACACACGTAGACATATAGTAAATGATCACATGAACTTCATCTCCATTAGAAACTGTGACAAGCAGGAAAATAAAAGTAAAAGTAAATAAATAAATGAATGAAGCAGTTTCTGATTGAGGCCGACCCTTCTTACACGAGTCATTTAATAGAAGCCAATTTATATAAACATAAAACTACACAGAGATCAGACAAATAAGATGTTCATTTTAATAAATATCATGTTTAGCTTTAGCTTTGTAGTTCAGATGTTTATTCTCACACCTCAAACCTTCCTTCTTCTTCTTCTTCTGTTTATTTATCCGTCGTGTGACTCAGAAGTGACGCCATCACACACTTGGTGATTTTATCTGGAACAGACTCGGTCGTCAAACACAAGTCAGATTTAATTAAAGGAACAATCTTCTGCTTTATGCATCGCCTCAGTTCAGCCTCTGTTCATAACAAGCCGTCTGTTTAACCTTTGAACTGTGTTATGGTTGCTATAGATATGGTTGCTATAGAAACAGGTTGTGTGCTATGGTTGCTATAGATATGGTTGCTATAGAAACAGGTTGTGTGCTATGGTTGCTATAGATACAGGTTGTGCTATGGTTGCTATAGATACAGGTTGTGCTATGGTTGCTATAGATACAGGTTGTGTTATGGTTGCTATAGATACACGTTATGCTATGGTTGCTATAGATACAGGTTGTTTTCTATGGTTGCTATAGATACAGGTTGTGTTACGGTTGCTATAGGTACAGGTTGCTATAGATACAGGTTGTGTTATGGTTGCTATAGATACAGGTTGTTCTATGGTTGCTATAGATACAGGTTGTGTTATGGTTGCTATAGATACAGGTTGCTATAGATACAGGTTGTGTTATGGTTGCTATAGATACAGGTTGCTATAGATACAGGTTGTGTTATGGTTGCTATAGATACAGGTTGTGTTACGGTTGCTATAGATACAGGTTGCTATAGATACAGGTTGTGCTATGGTTGCTATAGATACAGGTTGTGTTATGGTTGCTATAGATACAGGTTGTGTTATGGTTGCTATAGATACGGGTTGTGCTATGGTTGCTATAGATACAGGTTGTGTTATGGTTGCTATAGATACAGGTTGTGTTATGGTTGCTATAGATACGGGTTGTGCTATGGTTGCTATAGATACAGGTTATGTTATGGTTGCTATAGATACAGGTTGTGCTATGGTTGCTATAGATACAGGTTGATGGTCTGTCTGTGCATTAGAAACCTCATTTTGCACCATTGAGACTTACGAAGGGTTAATTTGAGCCACATGATGATTTCTACAGCGTATAAATGACTGTACAGGATATTCTGGTCTAGTTTTAGTGTTCAGCTCATTATGAACGTGTGCACCTGCAGACACAACTCAGGTAAAAGTGTGCTCTGGTGTTTTTGTTGTTCTCTGTTCTCTGACCTCTGACCTCTGACCTCTGCTCCTCTGAGAAGACGACGGGCTAAATGCAGGTTATTGAAATGAAATGGATTTTTACTCCAAATCTGCTTTTCAGGCTCCCGTTGTTCTAACAGCGGCGAGGAAGGGAGGAGGAGGAAGAGGAGGAGGAAGAAGAGAGCAGAGCAGAGCAGAGCAGAGGAGAGAGGGGAGAAGCCAAGTCCTCCCGAGGCATGATGGGATTAGTGTTGGGGGCTATAGAGCGATTGCGTCGGCCCTGGATGGAGAGGTTCAGGTGTAGCGGCTCACCCCTGCAACTTAAAGAGATTATCAACAATGAAGATAATCTAAAGAAAAGTTCCTCCACTCTCAAAGTCTTCGCATTTTTTAAAACAAATTCCCAGAAAAGGCTTTTTATTGTATAAGCGTGGTGGCGAGCGGCGTGCGGCGTGCGGTACAGGTGGCCGCGTGCTCACCCTGTGATCCACTCGCCTCCACAAACTCAATCACACGCGGCCGGGATGATAGGCTTTTATATTAAAAGCCATATATTCTGATTAATTCTTCTCTTTGTGAATCCAAACGCTTCAGGAGACAACAGAGTGCGACGGGCTGAGAGCAGCTAAAGGAACGTTAAAGGAACATTACAAAGAGTTTTATAGATATTACAGATTTTAACTCCTTTAAATCAAATATAATGGGGATTTCATCTGTCCTTCCTTCCTTCCTTCTTCCTTCCATCTGTCTGTCCTTCCTTCCTTCCATCCTTCCTTCCTTCCTTCTGTCCTTCCTTCCTTCCATTTGTCCTTCCGTCTCTTTCCTTCCTTCCCTCCGTCTGTCCTTCCTTCCTTCATTCCATCTGTCTTTCCTTCCTTCCTTCTTTCTGTCCTTCCTTCCTTCCATCTGTCCTTCCTTCCTTCATTCCATCCTTCCTTCCTTCCATCTGTCCTTCCTTCCTTCATTCCATCTGTCTTTCCTTCCTTCCTTCTTTCTGTCCTTCCTTCCTTCCATTTGTCCTTCCTTCCTTCCTTCCTTCTGTCTTTCCTTCCTTCCTTCTGTCCTTCCTTCCTTCCTTCTGTCCTTCCTTCCTTCCTTCCATCTGTCCTTCCTTCCTTCCTTCCATCTGTCCTTCCTTCCTTCCTTCCATCTGTCCTTCCTTCCTTCCTTCCTCCCGTTGAAACTGAAGTTCTACGATGTAAAGTATGTTTCGTGTCTGCTTTACGTATTTTTCGTGACCGTGAGCGCAGAAGCTGAATTAATGTTTTATCAATTTTATCTCAAATATGATCGTAATATTTAACCAGATATATAATTATATAATACATTACATAACAGTACCTTATTACATTATATTATATAATTCAGCATTACAAATAAATGAAGAAAACCAACTGATAATGAAAGTATTGATTAGTCGCAGCCTTAAAGCATTTTTAAAAAGTCCTTTTTTTGGTAAGTTTGGTGGAAGTCGTTTCGGTGAGTCTGAGAGCAGCGGAGCGGGGGGGGGGGGGGCTGAGGTGGTGGTGGTGGTGGTGGTGGGGCTGAGAGGGGGGGTGGGTTCAGACCTGTGAGAAAAACACACACAAGCTCATCCAGCAGCGATTCAAATCAATTTCAAAGCAGAGCCGGAAGAAATTCCTCCTGTACCAACGAGCCCAAGGTCCTCGTTTGGAGAAGAACAAGTACACAGACGGAGAGAAATAACCCGGGGAGGAGGAGGAGGAGGAGGAAGAGGAGGAGGAAGAGGAGGAGGAGGAGGAGGAGGAGAAACTTCTCCAGATTCCAACTTGCAAATAAAAAAGCAAAGCAATCAATCATGTGTGAGAGCCCTCATTCCTGCCCGCTCCTTCCAGGCAGCGGCAGAATGAAATCGGACAAGACTAGAATATGCAAACTTATTCGCTCTTTCTGGACGGCTGGAGGAGGAGGGGGGGGGGGGGGGAGGGGGGGGGGTCGGGTGTGGGGGGGTGAGGAGGGAAAGATAAATGGGCATTCCTGAGGACGACACGGGGGCCTGTTAAAAGTTTACTGTCACAAACACTAATTAATCACCGCGGCCGCAGCGATTAATCATATATTAATGAGATGGTCTCTTTACTTTGGCCCGTCCAGGCCTCCACTCGGCCCCCCCACTCGGCCCCCACTCGGCCCCGCGGCCCCTGGAAGCCTCCGCCGGCACAAAACATCCAGCACTCAATTAATCTTCCCGCTCGTCGGCCGGCTGCAGACAGACACCTTCGGGGAAAGCAGGCAAACAGCGAGGACATTTAAACTGTCCATAACTCAGCTGGATGTTTGGGGACAGTTAATCACAGCCGTCGCTCTCAGCCTGCCGGATAATAACCTCACAGATATATTATATCAGCGTCCAGAAAGGGAAGCGCTGAAAGGAAGCGCTGACAGTGACGAGGGGGGAGGGAGGGGTTGGGGGGGGGGGGTGTTTGATTGTTGAAATTTCACCTTGACAACAGATTTGACTCATTATTAAATCTGACAGCCGTAAAAAACAACATATTCACTTTTTCCTTAATGTGACCCACAGTTTATAAACATGGAAATACAATGCTTCAGAATAAAAGAACAATCTCTTCAAAATAAAAGAACAAACTTCAAAATAAAGGAAACAACTCTTCAAATTAAAAAGGGACAAACGCTTCAGAATAAAGGAACAAACTTTGAGTGATGCATTAAACCCACACAGATAATAAATGTCGTAATTATAATAATTATTTAACCCTTTTTAATATTTCTGTTTTTAAAACGTTCGCCTGGTTTTTGACCTAAAGTTGATTTAAAACATATTAAAGCTTTTAGGAAACATAATTATTGTTAAGTCTCGGTTTGAATAGTCAAAAGCATCAATATGAAATAATGAATGTATATTTTATAGGGCTGTCAAATGATTAATTTTTTTAAATTGAGATTAATCGCAGAGTTTCCATAGTTAATCGCGATTAATGGCGTTTTGAATGTCATGTTTAAAATCCTGTTATTTTCCATTTGAAGGCAGTTTTAAGCCCATAATGTAAAGCATTTCTTACCAGAGTGTCTTAACTGGGAATCAATCACGGCTCTGCTGCGACTCCCACACTCCAAAATGGTCCTTTGGTGGAGCTGAGGCTTGCTTGGCTGCACCTGGGTGTTTAGCGTGGAGGTGCTAACTCAAACTCCACGTACTCCGGTGGTAGTTAAACTCCGTTTGACACAGGTTGCATTTTACTTTTGACTTGTCAACTGAAGCGTCTGGAAGTGTTTTAAAGTTAAACAAGCCGTTCAAAAGTCCAGTAGCTCTCTTACTTTCCATCAGCGCGGTAGGTTTACTGCAGGAGGCCACTTCAAAGCATAGCGCTACAGCTAGAGGAGCCGTCTACGGGGGAGGAGAAGGGACAAAAAGGCTTGCTACATTAAAATGAGATTTTAAAAAATTAACGCGTTATGGATTGCATTAATCTAATCGTGATTAACGCGCTAACGCTGACAGCCCTAGTATTTTGTTAATATGAACATTTAAACATGTGTGTGTGTAGTTGTGTGTTTCATGTGTAGTTCATTGTGTGATGTTTTATCATGAAGGTATTTCTGAGGTTGTTGTTTGTCTGTAAATATAAAATATAAAATATAAAATATAAACTTTATGAAGCTGATGATAAATGTGAAGTCGTCACCTTCAGGACAAACAATCAGCAGGAAGCCGAGCTCTTTACGTCTCTGATGAATAACTGCAGCTGGGTTCGGGTGATTCTCGCGTCACAAGAGGAATTTCATCAGTTTGCTGAAACTGCAATCTGCCGGTTTGTTACTTATAATATTAAAACTGCTGAGAATAAAATATGGAGACTTATGACAGCGGAGATTGAAGCGTGGAGCGAGACGCTGAAGGTGAAGCAGAGGAAACAAACATTATTAACCTCACTGTACTTTCACTGGGTTTCATATTATATTATATTATATTATATTATATTGTATTATATTATTATATCTGCACATTATATCTCACATTATTAAATACACAGAGAAAAATCACTTTATTATTAAGATAAACCTTTTAAATATGAATTAAAAGAGGTGAAAACAACTGAAATAACTAAAAGTATTATAGTGATGTAGTATGCAGTATTACAGTAAAAGTACTGCAGTATTATAGTGATGTAGTATGCAGTATTACAGTAAAAGTACTGCAGTATTATAGTGATGTAGTATGCAGTATTACAGTAAAAGTACTGCAGTATTATAGTGATGTAGTATGCAGTATTACAGTAAAAGTACTGCAGTATTATAGTGATGTAGTACTGCAGTATTACAGTAAAAGTACTGCAGTATTATAGTGATGTAGTATGCAGTATTACAGTAAAAGTACTGCAGTATTATAGTTATGTAGTATGCAGTATTACAGTAAAAGTACTGCAGTATTATAGTGATGTAGTACTGCAGTATTACAGTAAAAGTACTGCAGTATTATAGTGATGTAGTATGCAGTATTACAGTAAAAGTACTGCAGTATTATAGTTATGTAGTATGCAGTATTACAGTAAAAGTACTGCAGTATTATAGTGATGTAGTATGCAGTATTACAGTAAAAGTACTGCAGTATTATAGTGATGTAGTATGCAGTATTACAGTACTTTACATACAGTTAGCTAGTTTATACTACTTTATATACAGTTAGCTAGTTTATACTACTTTATATACAGTTAGCTAGTTTACACTACTTTATATACAGTTAGCTAGTTTACACTACTTTATATACAGTTAGCTAGTTTATACTACTTTATATACAGTTAGCTAGTTTATACTACTTTATATACAGTTAGCTAGTTTATACTACTTTATATACAGTTAGCTAGTTTATACTACTTTATATACAGTTAGCTAGTTTACACTACTTTATATACAGTTAGCTAGTTTATACTACTTTATATACAGTTAGCTAGTTTATACTACTTTATATACAGTTAGCTAGTTTACACTACTTTATATACAGTTAGCTAGTTTATACTACTTTATATACAGTTAGCTAGTTTACACTACTTTATATACAGTTAGCTAGTTTACACTACTTTACATACAGTTAGCTAGTTTATACTACTTTATATACAGTTAGCTAGTTTACACTACTTTATATACAGTTAGCTAGTTTACACTACTTTATATACAGTTAGCTAGTTTATACTACTTTATATACAGTTAGCTAGTTTATACTACTTTATATACAGTTAGCTAGTTTACGCTACTTTATATACAGTTAGCTAGTTTACGCTACTTTATATACAGTTAGCTAGTTTACACTACTTTATATACAGTTAGCTAGTTTACACTACTTTATATACAGTTAGCTAGTTTACACTACTTTATATACAGTTAGCTAGTTTATACTACTTTATATACAGTTAGCTAGTTTACACTACTTTATATACAGTTAGCTAGTTTATACTACTTTATACACAGTTAGCTAGTTTATGCTACTTTATATACAGTTAGCTAGTTTACGCTACTTTATATACAGTTAGCTAGTTTACGCTACTTTATATACAGTTAGCTAGTTTATGCTACTTTATATACAGTTAGCTAGTTTATACTACTTTATATACAGTTAGCTAGTTTATACTACTTTATATACAGTTAGCTAGTTTACGCTACTTTATATACAGTTAGCTAGTTTACGCTACTTTATATACAGTTAGCTAGTTTACACTACTTTATATACAGTTAGCTAGTTTACACTACTTTATATACAGTTAGCTAGTTTACACTACTTTATATACAGTTAGCTAGTTTACGCTACTTTATATACAGTTAGCTAGTTTACGCTACTTTATATACAGTTAGCTAGTTTACGCTACTTTATATACAGTTAGCTAGTTTACGCTACTTTATATACAGTTAGCTAGTTTACGCTACTTTATATACAGTTAGCTAGTTTATGCTACTTTATATACAGTTAGCTAGTTTATACTACTTTATATACAGTTAGCTAGTTTATACTACTTTATATACAGTTAGCTAGTTTATACTACTTTATATACAGTTAGCTAGTTTATGCTACTTTATATACAGTTAGCTAGTTTACACTACTTTATATACAGTTAGCTAGTTTACACTACTTTATATACAGTTAGCTAGTTTATACTACTTTATATACAGTTAGCTAGTTTATACTACTTTATATACAGTTAGCTAGTTTATACTACTTTATATACAGTTAGCTAGTTTATACTACTTTATATACAGTTAGCTAGTTTACACTACTTTATATACAGTTAGCTAGTTTACACTACTTTATATACAGTTAGCTAGTGTACGCTACTTTATATACAGTTAGCTAGTTTATACTACTTTATATACAGTTAGCTAGTTTATACTACTTTATATACAGTTAGCTAGTTTACACTACTTTATATACGGTTAGCTAGTTTATACTACTTTATATACAGTTAGCTAGTTTATACTACTTTATATACAGTTAGCTAGTTTAGTCCAGTGGTTCCCAACCTAGGGGTGGGGCCCCTCCAAAGGGTCAGCAGATAAATGTGAGGGCTGCTGAGATGATTAATGGGAAAAAACAAATGTGTTTTCAGTTTTTGGACTTTTTCTCTAATATTTGATTTTTGCTGAAATATTGGATCATTTGAACATTTATTGAAATGAAAGCATGTGAGAAGTTTAGAGGGAAGAATCAGTATTTGGTGGAGCTGTTAACAACTCATAGACATCTGAAATGTGAACTCCTGATTTATTCCTCCAAAAATATTTGTTATTGAGTAATAAAGTGTGATGTGTTTTATCTGAGTGGAGCAGCGGCTGCAGGCTGACCTGTGAGCTGCTGTAGAAATGTTTATCACACGTTAATAAAGTGGAGGAGTGCATTAAGGCGTGCAGGTGTCAGAGCATGCTGATGGAGAGAGCTGCAGTATTTGCTGCTGTATGCAGATGAGTGTGAGGGTCAGCAGCTGCACTACTGCACACATACTAATGCTCAGCAGCAGATACAGTAGGACGGCTCTCACACACACACACACACACACACACACACACACACACACACACACACACACACACACACCTTACACACACACCTTACACACACCTTACACACACCTCACACACACCTCACACACACCTCACACACACCTCACACACACCTCACACACACCTCACACAGCGCCACCTGCAGGAGCTCAGAGTCCTCTTACAGTCAGGTCAAAGGTCAAAGGTCAGAGTCCAGTTACACCAACAGTCAGATCCTACATGCAGCAAATATAGAGAGCAATAAATATGTTTTATATATAGAAATGTTCTCAGAAAAAGCTCCAAATAATAATACATAAGGCTCAGTGATTAATTAATTCATAAATGAGTTAAACTAGATTTAAAAGCAGCATCAGGTTTGTTAAAATGTACATTTAGTATTTTTGTTGGTTTTCTAGATAAATTCAGACTGAACTCCGCAGCAAGACATCATGGAGGTTACGACCACTTCAATATAATCAATATATTAAAAAAAGATCAATAAGAGAGATTTGAAATGACATTTGACCCATTTTATACCAAAAGACTGAATGCTCCTGAAAATGTCAAATGGTGTAACCACAAAAGAATGATAGATATTAAATATGTGATCAGCTACAGTGTGTTTAAGTGGACTTATACTAATAATGACTTCATTTAAAACATGTAAATGTTTCCTGGTCTCCATGGTAACCAGATGAAATGTAATATTTAGAACAATAGTATTCCATTAGCTTTATTTAATATAAAAGTTATAATGTAAGATCATGCCAAACTAGTTGATATGGTGTTAGGTAGGAAGGAAGGTAGGAAGGTAGGAAGGAAGGAAGGAAGGAAGGAAGGAAGGAAGGAAGGAAGGATGTAAGATCATGCCAAACTAGTTGATATGGTGTTAGGTAGGAAGGAAGGAAGGAAGGAAGGAAGGAAGGAAGGAAGGAAGGAAGGAAGGATGTAAGATCATGCCAAACTAGTTGATATGGTGTTAGGTAGGAAGGAAGGAAGGAAGGAAGGAAGGAAGGAAGGAAGGAAGGAAGGTGTTTTATTGACTATTTACTGTTTTTAAGCAACATTGAATTATTTGGTACAAAGTTTTTATGGTTACACCACTTAGACATTTTTACCATAATCCTCTAATATATTCTCTCTAAATGGATTAAAAGCAGAAATTTGATGCTGGGTCCACAAAAAAAGAATGTGTGAAGTTATTCATACGTTTATTTTCATATTTTAACCCTTTAAATTTAAACTAGACCAACATCATTGAGTGTTATATTTAATTTCGAGGCTTGTAACTAAACATAAAGGAGCGTTTGAAGGCAGCAGCTGGACTACGGGAGCCTTTGAGGGACATTTTTCATTTTTCATTTTTCATCTTTAAAACTGTGAAACACTAAAAGCCATCAGCGCAGGTTGATGATGAGGTGAAAGGTGTTGCTCTGTGTGATTGTCTCTCTCCTCCTCAGACGCCTCATTAAGTGAACGCTGCTAAATGAACCAAAACTTCACTTTTTCTTTTTTTTTTCTTTTTCTTTTTTCACACCTGCAGGACCGCCGGCGCCGCAGAATCAGGCAAATGGAGCGTAGCGTTACAGAGTGGCGTCCGCACCAGTTTAACACACCGGCTGACAGACTGTTGCTCTCACAGTCTGAACTAATGAGCCTCGACGGAGCTCAATGATTTTATATCCAGCGTTGGGAACACACATGGAGACACCTGAGCTGACCGCAGCGCTGCACCGGGCCCGAGGAAGGCGGAGGAAGGCGGAGGAAGGCGGAGGAAGGTGGAGGAATGCTGCAGCCTCACACGCCGCCGCTCTTCATGACGCTGCTTTGATTTCAGAGCTGAGATGACTTCATGTACACAGAGCTGTAAATGAGCTGAAACAGGACGGCTCCCCTGGCGCTCGCCGCCCGCTGGTTAACGACTTTTTAAAGGTTTTAGAGGTTTTAGAGGTTTTGAAGGTTTAGCGGCTCGGTGAGGGATTAAAGAGCTTCGTGTTCGGAGGTTTAAACGTCGTCTGAAGCTTTTGGACGAACTTGAAACACAAAGATTAGTTTCAGCCTCCAGGAAATAGCCACGTCCCTCCTCTGAGTTACTAAACTAACTACAGAAGTAGCAACAACATCTTAAATAGAGTTTTAACCCCGTCCGTTTTGACTGTTCCTTCTTTCCTCTGTTCCTTACTTCCTTCCTTCCTTCTCTCTTTCTTTCATTCCTCCTTCCTTCTTTCCTCCCTCCTTCCTTCTTTCCTCCCTGCTTTCCTTCCTCCCTCCCTCCTTTCCTTCCCTACCTCCTTCTCTCTTTCTTTCCTCCCTCCGTTCCTCCCTGCTTTCCTTCTTCCCTCCCTCCTTTCCTTCCCTACCTCCTTCTCTCTTTCTTTCCTCCCTCCTTCCTTCTTTCCTCCCTGCTTTCCTTCCTCCCTCCCTCCTTTCCTTCCCTACGTCCTTCTCTCTTTCTTTCCTCCCTGCTTTCCTTCCTGGTTTAAAGGGTTAAACAGTTCAGATGGTGACAGACAGACACGTTTGTCCCTCGGGGCTTACCGTAGCACTCAATGATGACATCATCACTAACCTGTAAATACTAAACAGCTGATGATGACATCATCACTAACCTGTAAATACTAAACAGCTGATGATGACATCATCACTAACCTGTAAATACTAAACAGCTGATGATGATGTCATCGTTTCTCCTGCAGAGAGAAACATCAGAAACATGAAGAAGTCCTGCAGCTCGTACGTGTCCAAGGTGATCATGTGACTGTTAACCAGCACTTTAACCCCCCCCCCCCCCCCCCCCCCCCCATATATAAACCCTATAATAACCTTTTAAAGCTGTAACTTATGGTCGTGCATCAAAGTGAAATCAGAGTCCAACGGTCATAATTAAGCACTCAGGCCTCCATCAGAATAATCACAGCATGTAAAACCAAAATAAAAGCCCCCCCCCCCCCACACTCCCCCCCATCTCCCACTGTGTGACACGTGGCGGTAATAACCCCCCCCCCCCAACCCCCCCCCGAGCAATGACATAATAAACACGCGACCTCGTGGCCGAGTTCGTCCTTTAACGGCAGCGACACTCTCTAATTGGTTTGGCTCTCGCTGTAATTACCGTCACAGAGAGGAGCGGGGGGGTGGAGATGGAGGAGGGGGGGGGGGGGTGATGTCCTTCAGTACATTAGGATCACCTGTGGGGGGGGGGGGGGGCAGATAGATCTCCCTCATGTTCCCCATGGGGAGGCAGTGTGATGGCTTAAAAGCAAGGTTGCCACGGGAGACCCATTGACCTGGGGGGGCGGGGGGGGGGGTAGAGGAGGAGGGGGGGGGGGGCTGTCACTGAGTCTGTCAGTGCTGCTTTAATGAAGGACAAGAAGCTGGACTACAGCAGCAGAGCAGCGACCTGCAGACTGACAACAACACGCTGATTCCTTTCTGTCTTTTAGTTTTATATCAATTAACCAATTAACCTGTTAACCAATCAATCAATTAATCAATTAATTAAACGATTTAACTATGATTCAATCAATAACTCTATCGATACTAAGCAGGTAGCACCAAAGACACATATAGCAGCAAAAACATAATGAATCATATTTCATGTCAATTATTTTACGCTTTGGAGCCGTTTAACTAACCTGACTAAACTCAAACTCTTCAAAATAAAAGAACAATCTCTTCAAAATAAAAGAACAAACTCTTCATAGAGGAGGAGGAGGAGGAGGAGGAGAAGGAGAAGGAGAAGGAGAAGGAGAAGGAGAAGAAGAAGAAGAAGAAGAAGAAGAAGAAGAAGAAGAAGAAGAAGAAGAAGAAGAAGAAGAAGAAGAAGAAGAAGAAGAAGGAGAAGAAGAAGGAGAAGAAGAAGAAGAAGAAGAAGGAGAAGGAGAGGAGGAGGAAGGAGGAGAAGAGCTGGTGTGTGGTAGAGTTAATGTAAATATTAATGTTGTTGGTCGGAGCGTCGGCCTTTGATGACACGCTTAATGAACGTCTGAGGGAGCAGCTCAGTGTGTGTGGGGGGTGGAGGGGGGACCTCCCACATCAAACACTGACCCCCTCAGACCCTCTCTACCCCCCCGGCCCCCCTGCAGACCCCCCCCCCTCCCCTCAGAGGGCAGCGGTGTCATCCTGCACATTAACAGATGCTCAGTTAGTTTCAGCTTCAGTTAAAATAAGAAACACTGAGAGTCACTTTATTTATACTGGCAGCACCTTAACAGCACCTTAACAGCACTATTATATCATAATAATAATAATAATAATAATAATAATAATATATTATCATTATTATTAAATTATTATTATTATTATTATTATTAATAGAGAGGAGTGACATCATTAAAGAGACGTCTGACCGTCTGTTTGTCTGGAAGATGAAGACGGATGATTAAATTATTACAAACACACATTTACACCAATTATAAAATAAAATGTAAATATTTTATTTATTTAGATAATTATGAGACATTATCTCATTATTATAAGAAACTTTATCATACTAATAATAACTATCATAATTATGAGAATAATATAAAATGGAATAAACTTCAAAATAAAAGAACATGTCACCCAGAGCAGCGGCCCGTTGCACTGGGTTCTTTTATTTTGAAAGGTTTGTTCACATTAATTTGATTAAATGGCTCCAATTAAAAAATATTGATTTAAAATATGATTTATTATGTTTATGCTGCTTTATGTGTCTTTGGTGCAACATGCTTTTATTGATTGATTGAGATACAACTGGAATAAAAAGAGAAATAAAGAAATAGATTTTATTGTAATTATGAGATCGATGTTTCATATTCTCACTTTTATTTGTTTGTTGCAAATTTCTCAGAAAACTTTCTCACAATCAGAAAGTTTCTCAAAATTATGAGACAAACATTAATTATGAGCAGCTCATAAACTGCTTTTATTTAATTTATCATCATTTCTCATAATGATACAAGTTTCATTACAAGTTTAATTATATAAATCTTGTAATTAAGACTTTCTATTTACAGTTTACAGTTACGTTTCTTATTACTTTAACTGCTGTATTATATATTAAACATTAAATCATTATATAAACTAGTGTAATGTTATATATTAAACATTATGATTGATGAGCTCTGAGTTTCTGCACGAGAACAAACATCTTGTTCACATGTCAGCAGATCCGTGTGTGTGTGTGTGTGTGTGTGTGTGTGTGTGTGCGTGTGTGTGTGTGCGTGTGTGTGTGTGTCGCTCTCACAAGTTTACTCAGCTTGGGAATTACGTCTCCCAGATGTCCGCTGAGCGAGGGGAGCGAGGGGAGCGGGGGGAACGGGGGGAACGGGGGGAGCGGGGGGAGCGAGGGGAGCGAGGGGAGCGAGGGGAACGGGCTAAAGTCACTGAGGGGAAATATTATGAGAGCGCCGAGCTGCGTTTAACCCTTTATAGGACACAAAGGAAGGGAGGAAGGAAGGAAGGAGGGAGGAAAGAAGGAAGGAAGGATGAAGGGGGGGGGAAGAAAGAGAGAAGGAGGGATGGAGGAAGGGAAGAAAGAAGGAAGGAAGGAAGGAGAAAGGGGGATGGAGGAAGGAAGGAAGGGGGATGGAGGAAGGATGGAAGGAAGGGGGATGGAGGAAGGAAGGGAGGAGAGAAGGAGGGAGGGAGGAAGAACAGATGGAAGGAAGGAAGGATGGAAGGAAGGGAGGAGAGAAGGAGGGAGGGAGGAAGGACAGGTGGAAGGAAGGAAGGATGGAAGGAAGGGAGGAGAGAAGGAGGGAGGGAGGAAGAACAGATGGAAGGAAGGAAGGATGGAGGAAGGATGGAAGGAAGGGAGGAAGGAGGAAGGACAGATGGATGGAAGGAATGATGGAGGAAGGATGGAAGGAAGGGAGGAGAGAAGGAGGGAGGGAGGGAGGAAGGACCGGTGGAAGGAAGGAAGGAAGGATGGAGGAAGGATGGAAGGAAGGGAGGATGGAGGAAGGATGGAAGGAGGGAGGGAGGAAGGACAGATGGATGGAAGGAATGATGGAGGAAGGATGGAAGGAAGGGAGGAGAGAAGGAGGGAGGGAGGGAGGGAGGAAGGACAGGTGGAAGGAAGGAAGGATGGAGGAAGGATGGAAGGAAGGAAGGATGGAGGAAGGATGGAAGGAAGGGAGGAGAGAAGGAGGGAGGGAGGAAGGACAGGTGGAAGGAAGGAAGGATGGAGGAAGGATGGAAGGAAGGGAGGAGAGAAGGAGGGAGGGAGGAAGGACAGGTGGAAGGAAGGAAGGATGGAGGAAGGATGGAAGGAAGGGAGGAGAGAAGGAGGGAGGGAGGAAGGACAGGCGGAAGGAAGGAAGGATGGAGGAGAGAAGGAGGGAGGGAGGAAGGACAGGTGGAAGGAAGGAAGGATGGAAGGAAGGGAGGAGAGAAGGAGGGAGGGAGGAAGGACAGGTGGAAGGAAGGAAGAAAGAAGGAAGGGAGGCAGAACAAAGGGGGATGGAGGAAGGAAGGAAGGGGGATGGAGGAAGGAAAGAAGGAAGGGAGGAGAGAAGGAGGGAGGGAGGAAGAACAGATGGAAGGAAGGTAGGATGGAGGAAGGATGGAAGGAAGGGAGGAGAGAAGGAGGGAGGGAGGAAGGACAGGTGGAAGGAAGGAAGGATGGAGGAAATAAGGAAGGAGGGAGGGAGAAAGGAAAAGAGGAAGCGAAGAAAGAAGGCAGGGAGGAAGGAAAGCAAGGGAGGAAGGAAGAAAGGAAGGAAAGAATATTTAGGATGTTTACAGAAGCCCAATAAAGAGTTAAAGTCGTCCGAGTGGAGCTGCGACCTCGCTGCTCATCATCAACCTCATCAAAGCTTCCCTTCCTCGGGACGGGGGGATGAAAATGATAACGAGCGGAGGAGAAGGTGGACCGCGCTGTGTGACTGCCGGCTCGGGTCAGAAGCATTAAGGCTCTATTTTAAGCCGAGCTCAGCGTGTTTCTGCCGAGCTGTTGACTCTAGAGCACGCTCCGCTGCTCGGCCGCCTCCACACACTCACATCAAAGTGTGTCTGCAGGAGGAAATGCTTGGGAAGTATATTTTAAAACCCAGTGTGACTTCACTCTCCTGCCCATCAGACGCTTTCTCACCATCGTGGGACTTTTACCTCTGCAGACTAACTCAACCCCGAACTCTTCTCTTTCCCTTAAATGGTTTGGTTTACTGTCGCCTGTAACGTTGGAATAAAATATGTTTCACTTCTTCTCGTGAGATGATTGAGACTAAATGATTTATTCCGGTCCGGGGGGGCAGACACCCTCCCTACATTTAAGAGTAGGCTTAAAACTTTCCTTTTGATAAAGCTTATAGTTAGGGCTCTTTGAGCTCTTAACTTATGCTGCTATAGGCTTAGACTGCCGGGGGACTCCCATGATGCAATGAGCCCCTCTCTCTCTCTTATCCATCCATCTATATCCATTAACATTCATGTTCTATTAATGCTTCAATAAGCTAAACTTCTTCCCCGGAGTTGTCTGTGCTTTCTGGTCTCACAGGTAATCTGGGCCTGGACATCTTTTAACAGGAAGAACCCTCAGAACCAGACTCAGAGTGGGAGAACATCTGCCTGGACCGGTTGGAGTAGAGAGGAGACAGAGGAAGGAGAGGAGAGAGAGGGAGAGAGGAGAGAGAGGAAGAGGAGGAGAGAGAGGAAGGAGAGGAAGGAGAGGAGAGAGAGGAGAGAGGGAGGAAGAGGAGGAGAGAGAGGAAGGAGAGGAAGGAGAGGAGAGAGAGGAGAGAGAGGAAGGAGAGGAGAGAGAGGAAGGAGAGGAGAGAGAGGAAGGAGAGGAGAGAGAGAGAGAGGAAGGAGAGGAAGGAGAGGAGAGAGAGGAAGGAGAGGAGAGAGAGGAAGGAGAGGAGAGAGAGGAAGGAGAGGAGAGAGAGGAGAGAGAGGAAGGAGAGGAGAGAGAGGAAGGAGAGGAGAGAGAGAGAGAGGAAGGAGAGGAAGGAGAGGAGAGAGAGGAAGGAGAGGAGAGAGAGGAAGGAGAGGAGAGAGAGGAAGGAGAGGAGAGAGAGGAAGGAGAGGAGAGAGAGGAAGGAGAGGAGAGAGAGGAAGGAGAGGAAGGAGAGGAAGGAGAGGAAGGAGAGGAAGGTCCAGGACTGGAATCTGTCATCCGGACGTCTCCAGGCCCAGATTACCTGTGAGACCAGAAAGCACAGACAACTCCGGGGAAGAAGTTTAGCTTATTGATGCATTAATAGAACATGAATGTTAATGGATATAGATGGATGGATAGAGAGAGAGAGGGAGGAGGAGAGAGGAGCCCAGTGCATCATGGGAGTCCCCCGGCAGTCTAAGCCTATAGCAGCATAAACTTGTAAAAACATTGCTTGTATTGTGTCATCAATCAATCTTTATTTGTACAGCTCCAAATCACTTCAAAGTCATCTCCAGGCTCTTTCTACACAGAGCAGGTCTAAACCGAACTCTTCAGGGTGAGATGTGAAGTTTGATGCGACTCTGATCAGTTCCAGACACAACGAGACTCTTTCTGCATGTTAACAGTTAAAGTCTCACATGATGCAGATTCACTGGGGAACTTTCTGAGCAGGTTGGTGATGAAACAAAGAGAAGCTTCAGCAGCGTTGACCTGCAGAGTCTCAGAGTCTCAGAGCTGCTGGGAAAGCTGCTCTTCCTCAACACGCAGAGCACAAACAAGACAATCCATTTATCACAGCCCAGAGAAGAGTTACGCTCATACATGTGAAACATTATGATCATATATGTGATGAGTTATGGTCATACCAGGCAGGGAGTTCTGGTCCTCTGAAATGAGGCCAACGCGGAAGTAACTTAGAGCTGCATTCTATCAAAAGGCCACCAGGGGGCGACCGTCTCTATACAAGTCAATGGAGAAGTAACTTAGAGCTGCATTCTATCAAAAGGCCACCAGGGGGCGACCGTCTCTATACAAGTCAATGGAGAAGTAACTTAGAGCTGCATTCTATCAAAAGGCCACCAGGGGGCGACCGTCTCTATACAAGTCAATGGAGAATTCACCAACTTCTCACTTGATTTCTAACCTCAGTAAACGTTTTCAAAATGTGTTTATGGTCTCAATCGCTAGTTTAAAGCCTTCTTCAATGCAGTATGATGTTCATTTGGGACATTTTGGCCTCCCTGATTTTATATGTGACGATAAAGCAGGGTATGCATTAGGGCGTGGCTACGTCCTGGTTGACAGGTTGATTGACCAATGTCCTCGAGATCCAGCCCTCGTAACCATAGCAACCTCCTCGCTCCGCCCATGGCCCCGCCTCCTGCCCATATAAGTAGAATCTGTGTTTTTATTTTTCCCAGCATGCACCTGAAATTTTCAAGATGGCGCTGCCTAGATTAGAAACTATTGGCTTCCGAGCAGCAGTCCACAAACCAACGGGTGACGTCACGGATGTTACGTCTGTTTCTTTTATACAGTCTGTGGGTCATACATGTGAAACATTACGGTCATACATGTGACACGTTGAGCTCACAAACTGATTTTTACTACAAACACGGAGCTTAGAGTCTATTTTACCTTTTTAAACTCACACAGGTTTCAAGTGGTATCAACGACCAAAGAAAGCTGGATCAACTTTATAAAGGAAAGCGATGTAATAGAAAAACTTCTGGACGTAACTGTTCCTGTTTAACTGTTCCTGTTTAACTGTTCCTGTTTAACTGTTCCTGTTTAACTGTTCCTGTGTAGTTTATAGAAATATATTATCATTAGTATCACGGGTGTGCAGCTCCGAGGCTGGAGAGGAGTGCCTCATCACGTAATCTGTAACTTTTACTTGTCGGTTACCATGGAAACAGTCAATAATAAAGCAGCTACATTAGATCATGTCATTGAGAGACTGTTTCACGTTGTAGTGAGAAATGTTGATATAAATAAAACGGACAGCAGAATGAAAAGTCTCCTGATTTAATGTTCAGTAATGTCACATCCTGTTGTAGTATGTGTTTTATTTTGAAAGTTATTCTCCCTTTGTGTATTTAGTTAGTTTTACTTCCTGCCTGAGTTGATTGGCTCATGTGTTTCACCTGTCTTGTTTCTCTCACCTGTGTTTAGTGATTACCTCATCGTGTCTGTAAAGGTTTGGTTTGTCTGAGTCTCTGTTTGGTCTCTGAGTTACTTCCTGTGAGTTACTTCCTATGAGTTACTTCCTGTGAGTTACTTCCTGTGAGTTACTTCCTTTTATTTCTGTAGTTTACTTTTTAAACAACGTAAAAGGAAAAATATATTCCTACCTCATTACACCAAAATAAATTATATAGCACAGCGTACCATCACAGATTAGATTAGATTTCTTTATTTGTACCTGCAGGTTAATTTGGCTCGCAGTGAGACATTCATACAAAACAATACAAGAAAATGAAAAAACAGTAAAATAGCTACTCGTCATCATCCCCATCATCATCATCATCCCCATCATCATCCCCATCATCATCATCATCATCATCATCATCCCCATCATCATCCCCATCATCATCATCATCATCATCATCCCCATCATCCCCATCATCATCATCCCCATCATCCCCATCATCATCCCCATCATCATCCCCATCATCCCCATCATCCCCATCATCATCATCATCATCATCATCACCATCATCACCATCATCATCATCACCATCATCCCCATCATCACCATCATCATCATCCCCATCATCATCCCCATCATCATCATCATCATCATCATCCCCATCATCACCATCATCCCCATCATCATCCCCATCATCCCCATCATCATCATCATCATCATCACCATCATCACCATCATCACCATCACCACCATCCCCATCATCACCATCATCATTCCATGCTGTATCATAAAGTGAATTACATATGTAGGGTGGCTACCATATTTAATGCACTATAATAAAAAATGATTAGTCGATTTTGTGACTATTTCATGACCCGCTGTGAGACATGAAATTCGTCTCCATGGAAACAAATCAACATTAAATTCTGTGATCATTTTACGAACAGACTGAAACATCGTACACATGTAGACGGTTAGTATATGGGGCGGTTTCCACCTTGTTGCGACCATCTTTTTAGCGCTTTGAGGATTTCTTAAGTTTTATTCCATAATTATTTTACTAGCTGGTTGTTTTTAGAGCAGATGAGTTCACAGTGAAACATGATGAACGGTTTTATTAACGGTGTGAATCAGCCGTCAGCAGCTCGTATCAGCTGTGTGATCGCTGACTAACATCACAGCAGACTCTGTTGGGTTGGTTCAGTGTTTAGTATCAGGGGTCAGAGGTCAGAGGTCAGACTGGTGGTCAGGTGTCTGCAGGTAAACATGAAGTTCTGTGTGAAGCGTTAAATCGTGTAAACTGTGGATCACATGTTCGTCTCATGACTTAACGGAGCGTTAGCGTCGTGGAGACCTGCGTGACCCGCCGCCGCCCGGCAGCCAATAGGAGCCGTCGGAGCAGCGGAGCGTCTGAATGAAGGCCGAGCTTTGTTAGCGAGGGTCTCAGGAAGTAAAGGAAGTAAAGGAAGTAAAGTCCGTGATGAATGATGAATGAGCCGCTGTGTGAGACAGGTCCAACACCAACCAGGTCAACTGGGACTCAAAGCTATTATATTTTACTGTCGTAGTTTTATTACATTTAAAGAAAAGGTGAAATTATTATTATTATTATTATTATTATTATTATTATTATTACAGCTGAAGGAACATTTTCATTTTTATTAACGGCAGCTTTTCATGAATCAAAGCTTTGTGCATTCATTTGTTTTTTTAAGTCTTTATAAACTTGATTTAAATGTATTATTATTTTCAATCATGTGCTTTATTAATACTGTTAAATGTACTTTAAAATAACTACAAATAAAATAAAATAAAAATAACTTTTGGTTGTTATTAATATTACATTTGGAAAAGGATCAAACTATTTAGAATATGAATTAAACAATAACAACAATATATTATAACTAAAAGTCACTTTATCATTTATTCCTGGAAGTAAATCTGAAATATGAAAAAATTAATAAATCATATTTCTGACAGAAAAAAAACTGAAGATAAAAATCAACGGTTAGAGTACTAGTACTTTACTGTAGTACAGTTAGAGGTACTAGTACTTTACTGTAGTACAGTTTGAGGTACTAGTTCTTTACTGTAGTACAGTTAGAGGTACTAGTACTTTACTGTAGTACAGTTAGAGGTACTAGTACTTTACTGTGGTACAGTTAGAGGTACTAGTACTTTACTGTAGTACAGTTTGAGGCAGTGCTTAATTTGTAAATCATAAGGTGCCGGAACGCAAAGTACATACAGTATGACAGCTCAGGGATGAAGAGACGGGCTCAGGTCCCTGAACGTATTCAGACAACGTGCTGAAAACTCACCACGCTGTGGGACTTACAAGCCTCAATTTCAAATAATATCCATGGTATAAATGTTATGTTTAGACTATACTCCACACAGCACAGACCAATGCCCACATCACCACAGGTGGGACTTACAGTATACAGTCAACAGGTCTAATGTGTAAAACAAAGCTTTTACTAAATCACACATATCTTCCATTATTATTATTCAAAGATTGGCACGGCGGCCGATTAGTAGACAGTAGACTCACCATATTTAGTTGTCCAAAACACCTCACATCCCTGACCTGTCGCTGGACGTCCCACACTCCTCTCCTTCTGAATCTTCCTGCTGTAAGCCAGATGATGCCAGGGTTTCCGGCTGTTGTACCGGGCTAGCTGATGCCAGGGTACCCGGCTGTTGTACCGGGCTAGCTGATGCCAGGGTACCCGGCTGTTGTACCGGGCTAGCTGATGCCAGGGTTGTTCCGGCTGTTGGTGGTCCACCTGGCTGACTGCTAGCACTGTAGATGGCTCCGGCTTCTGCTCCGGCTGACGGTGAACCTGACCAGCTGCTGCCACGGTGCCAGCCTCCTGCCCCGGCTTGGCTAGCTGTCGGTGAACCCGGCTAACTGTCGGTGAACCCGGCTAGCTGTCGTCGTGGTGCCAGCCTCCTGCCCCGGCTTGGCTAGCTGTCGGTGAACCCGGCTAACTGTCGGTGAACCTGGCTAGCTGTTGCCATGGTGCCAGCCTCCTGCCCCGGCTTGGCTAGCTGTCGGTGAACCCGGCTAACTGTCGGTGAACCTGGCTAGCTGTTGCCATGGTGCCAGCCTCCTGCCCGGCTTGGCTAGCCGTTGGTGTACCCGGCTAGCTGTTGCCATGGTGCCAGCCTCCTGACCCGGCTTGGCTAGCCGTTGGTGTACCCGGCTAGCTGTTGCCATGGTGCCAGCCTCCTGCCCCGGCTTGGCTAGCCGTTGGTGTACCCGGCTAGCTGTTGCCATGGTGCCAGGCTCCTGACCCGGCTTGGCTAGCCGTTGGTGTACCCGGCTAGCTGTTGCCATGGTGCCAGCCTCCTGCCCCGGCTTGGCTAGCTGTCGGTGTACCCGGCTAGCTGTTGCCATGGTGCCAGCCTCCTGCCCCGGCTTGGCTAGCTGTCGGTGAACCCGGCTAGCTGTTGACATGGTGCCACCCTCCTGCCCCGGCTTGGCTAGCTGTCGGTGACTCTGGCTAGCTGTTGCGGCGCTAGCCTCCTGCTGCAGCCGGTTTTGACCATCGACATGACCGCTGCAGCTGCCCTCGTCGCCGCTTGTGGAGGCTTTTCTGACTCGTTTTGAAGTGTCATGCAACTCTTCCTTCTTTTTGAAAAAAGTAAATTTAACCTCTTAATGCACGCTGTTCCGCCTACGGGACGGGAGGAGGTCGCGACACGTTCTTCTGAATGTTTTAACAGTCTTTTTGACATGTTTGAGTTGAAATGGTAACAGTGTTTTCCTCTCTGCTTGCTCCTCAGATGCGGCGAATTTCAAAGTTGTTTTTTTTTCTGTGTTAGGGGCGTGGTTTGACGTTAAATCTTAATAAACAACATTAAATTATTGGGATTTGTTCTGTAAATTAATATATGCATATTATTATTTTATTTTAAACATTTTTATATATGTTTTTTTTTTTGCTTTTTTTTTTTTAAGGGGGTTAGTTTGAGCCAGAGGGGTTAATTTGAGCCAGATCCTGCCGGAACAAGATCCGGCACCTCTTAATTTTGGCCTCCCTGTGTTCCGGTACTTATTTGGGCAGATCCGGTACCTCTCATAAAAAAAAAAAAAAAACATATATAAAAATGTTTAAAATAAAATAATAATATGCATATATTAATTTACAGAACAAATTGTTCATGTTGTTTATTCAGATTTAACGTCATTTGAAAGAGTCAGAGATCTGTTGGGGGCCAACAAACCCAACGCCCCTGACACAGGAAAAAAACAAAAATACGTTTGAACTTCGCCGCATCTGAGGAGCAGAGAGGAAAAAACGGTTACCATTTCAACGCAAACATGTCAAAAACAGTTAAATTTACTGTCTTTTTCCAAAAAGAAGGAATAGTTGCATGACACTTCAAAACGAGACAGAAAAGCCTCCACAAGCGGCGACGAGGGCAGCTGCAGCGGTCATGTCGACGGTCAAAACCGGCTGCAGCAGGAGG